>NC_060146.1:14578784-14815707 GCF_021461385.2 Schistocerca piceifrons | reverse complement strand
TAACTAGTGTCACAGGAATGGTTCAAAACATAGACAGTGGGAAGAGTCAGTCTTCTTGTACTTAAGTCGGCTTTGTGCCTTTTGTATTTAATTCCGATGTCATTTCTGTGTATCATCGTCAAAAAGAAGGTCGGAGGGAAACAGTAAACCTGAAGTGAAGCATCGGAATCTATAACTAGTGTCACAGGAATGGTTCAAAACATAGACAGTAGGGAGAGTCAGTCTTCTTGTACTTAAGTCGGCTTTGTGCCTCTTGTATTGAATTCCGATGTAATTTCTGTGTATCATCGTCAAAAAGAAGGTCGGAGGGAAACAGTAAACCTGAAGTGAAGCATCGGAATCTATAACTAGTGTCACAGGAATGGTTCAAAACATAGACAGTAGGAACGGTTAGTCTTCTTGTACTTAAGTCAGCATTGTGCCTTTTCTATTTAATTCCGATGCAATTTCTGTGTTTCATCGTCAATAAGAAGGTCAGAGGGATACAGTAAACCTGAAGTGAAGCATCGGAATCTATAACTAGTGTCACAGGAATGGTTCAAAGCATAGACAAAAAGTAGAGTCAGTCTTCTTGTACTTAAGTCGGCATTGTGCTTTTTGTATTTAATTCCGATGCAATTTTTGTGATTCATCGTGAATAAGAAGGTCAGAAGGATACAGTAAACCTGAAGTGAAGCATCGGAATCTATAACTAGAGTCACCGGAATGGTTCGAAACATAGACAGTAGGAAGTAGCAGTCTTCTTCTACTTTAGTAGGCATTGTGCCTTTTCTATTTAATTCCGATGCAATTTCTGTATTTCGTCGCCAATAAGAAGGTCCAAAGGATACAGTAAACCTGAAGTGAAGCATCGGAATCTATAACTAATGTCACAGGAATCGTTCAAAACATAGACATTAGGAAGAGTCAGTCTTCTAGTACTTAAGTCGGCATTGTGTCTTTTGTATTTAATTCCGATGCAATTTCTGTGTTTCATCGTCAAAAAGAAGGTCAGAGGGATACAGTAAACCTGAAGTGAAGCACAGGAATCTATAACTAGTGTCACAGGAATGGTTCAAAACATAGACAGTAGGAAGAGTCAGTCTTCTTGTACTTAAGTCGGAATTGTGCCTTTTGTATTAAATTCCGATGCAATATTTGTGTTTCATCGTCAATAAGAAGGTCCAAGGGATACAGTAAACCTGAAGTGAAGCATCGGAATCTGTAACTAGCGTCACAGGAGTGGTTCAAAGCATAGTCAGTAAGAAGAGTCAGTCTTCTTGTACTTAAGTCGGCATTGTGCCTTTTCTATTTAATTCCGATGCAATTTCTGAGTTTCATCGTCAATAAGAACGTCCAAGGCATACAGTAAACCTGAAGTGAAGCTTCGGAATCTATAACGAGTGTCACAGGAATGGTTCAAATCATAGACAGTAGGAAGAGTCAGTCTTTTTGTACTTAAGTCGGCATTGTGCCTTTTCTATTTAATTCCGATGCAATTTCTGTGTTTCATCGTCAATAAGAAGTTACAAGGGATACAGTAAACCTGAAGTGAGGCATCGGAATCTATAACTAGTGTCACAGGAATGGCGCAAAACATAGACAAAAAGAAGAGTCAGTCTTCTTGTACTTAAGTCGGCATTGTGCCTTTTGTATTTAATTCCGATGCAATTTCTGTGATTCATCGTCAATAAGAAGGTCAGAGGGATGCAGTTAACCTGAAGTGAAGCATCGGAATCTATAACTAGTGTCACAGGAATGGTTCAAAACATAGACAGTAGGAAGAGTCAGTCTTCTTGTACTTAAGTCGCATTGTGCCTTTTCTATTTAATTCCGATGCAATTTCTGTGTTTCATCGTCAATAAGAAGTTACAAGGGATACAGTAAACCTGAAGTGAGGCATCGGAATCTATAACTAGTGTCACAGGAATGGTGCAAAACATAGACAAAAAGAAGAGTCAGTCTTCTTGTACTTAAGTCGGCATTGTGCATTTTGTATTTAATTCCGATGGAATTTCTGTGATTCATCGTCAATAAGAAGGTCAGAGGGATACAGTAAACCTGAAGTGAAGCATCGGAATCTATAACTAGTGTCACAGGAATGGTTCAAAACATAGACAGTAGGAAGAGTCAGTCTTCTTGTACTTAAGTCGGCTTTGTGCCTTTTGTATTTAATTCCGATGTAATTTCTGTGTATCATCGTCAAAAAGAAGGTCGGAGGGAAACAGTAAACCTGAAGTGAAGCATCGGAATCTATAACTAGGGTCACAGGAATGGTTCAAAACATAGACAGTAGGGAGAGTCAGTCTTCTTGTACTTAAGTCGGCTTTGTGCCTCTTGTATTGAATTCCGATGTAATTTCTGTGTATCATCGTCAAAAAGAAGGTCGGAGGGAAACAGTAAACTTGAAGTGAAGCATCGGAATCTGTAACTAGTGTCACAGGAATGGTTCACAACATAGACAGTAGGAAGAGTCAGTCTTCTTGTACTTAAGTCGGAATTGTGCCTTTTGTATTAAATTCCGATGCAATATTTGTGTTTCATCGTCAATAAGAAGGTCCAAGGGACACAGTAAACCTGAAGTGAAGCATCGGAATCTGTAACTAGCGTCACAGGAGTGGTTCAAAGCATAGTCAGTAAGAAGAGTCAGTCTTCTTGTACTTAAGTCGGCATTGTGCCTTTTCTATTTAATTCCGATGCAATTTCTGTGTTTCATCGTCAATAAGAAGTTACAAGGGATACAGTAAACCTGAAGTGAGGCATCGGAATCTATAACTAGTGTCACAGGAATGGTGCAAAACATAGACAAAAAGAAGAGTCAGTCTTCTTGTACCTAAGTCGGCATTGTGCCTTTTGTATTTAATTCCGATGCAATTTCTGTGTTTCATCGTCAATAAGAAGGTCAGAGGGATGCAGTTAACCTGAAGTGAAGCATCGGAATCTATAACTAGTGTCACAGGAATGGTTCAAAACATAGACAGTAGGAAGAGTCAGTCTTCTTGTACTTAAGTCGGCATTGTGCCTTTTCTATTTAATTCCGATGCAATTTCTGTGTTTCATCGTCAATAAGAAGTTACAAGGGATACAGTAAACCTGAAGTGAGGCATCGGAATCTATAACTAGTGTCACAGGAATGGTGCAAAATATAGACAAAAAGAAGAGTCAGTCTTCTTGTACTTAAGTCGGCATTGTGCATTTTGTATTTAATTCCGATGCAATTTCTGTGATTCATCGTCAATAAGAAGGTCAGAGGGATACAGTAAACCTGAAGTGAAGCATCGGAATCTATAACTAGTGTCACAGGAATGGTTCAAAACATAGACAGTGGGAAGAGTCAGTCTTCTTGTACTTAAGTCGGCTTTGTGCCTTTTGTATTTAATTCCGATGTCATTTCTGTGTATCATCGTCAAAAAGAAGGTCGGAGGGAAACAGTAAACCTGAAGTGAAGCATCGGAATCTATAACTAGTGTCACAGGAATGGTTCAAAACATAGACAGTAGGGAGAGTCAGTCTTCTCGTACTTAAGTCGGCTTTGTGCCTCTTGTATTGAATTCCGATGTAATTTCTGTGTATCATCGTCAAAAAGAAGGTCGGAGGGAAACAGTAAACCTGAAGTGAAGCATCGGAATCTATAACTAGTGTCACAGGAATGGTTCAAAACATAGACAGTAGGAACGGTTAGTCTTCTTGTACTTAAGTCAGCATTGTGCCTTTTCTATTTAATTCCGATGCACTTTCTGTGTTTCATGGTCAATAAGAAGGACCAAGGGGTTCAGTAAACCTGAAGTGAAGCACCGGAATCTATAACTAGTGTCACAGGAATGGTTCAAAACAAAGACAGTAAGAAGAGTCAGTCTTCTTGTACTTAAGTCGGCATTATGCCCTTTTCAATTTAATTCCGATGCAATTACTGTGTTTCATCGTCAATAAGAAAGTCTGAAGGATACAGTAAACCTGAAGTGAAGCATCGGAATCTCTAACTAGTGTCACAGGAATGGTTCAAAGCATAGTCAGTAAGAAGAGTCAGTCTTCTTGTACTTATGTCGGCATTGTGCCTTTTGTATATAATTCAGATGCAATTTCTGTGATTCATCGTCAATAAGAAGGTCAGAGGGATACAGTAAACCTGAAGTGAAGCATCGGAATCTATAACTAGTGTCACAGGAATGGTTCAAAACACTCAGTAAGAAGATTCAGTCTTCTTGTACTTAAGTCGGCATTGTGCCTTTTGTATTTAATTTCGATGCAATTTCTGTGTTTCATCGTCAATGAGAAGATCCAAGGGATACAGTAAATCTGAAGTGAAGCATCGGATTCTATAACTAGTGTCACAGGAATGGTTCAAAACATAGACAGTAAAAAAAGAGTCAGTCTTCTTGTACTTAAGTCGGCATTGTGCTTTTTCTATTTATTTCCGAGGCAATTTCTGTGCTCATCGTCAAAAGGAAGGTCAGAGGGATACAGTAAACCTCAAGTGAAGCATCGGAATCTATAACTTGTTTCACAGGAATGGTTCAAAACATAGACACTAGGAAGAGTCAGTCTTTTTGTACTTAAGTCGGCATTATGCCCTTTTCAATTTAATTCCGATGCAATTACTGTGTTTCATCGTCAATAAGAAGGTCAGAGGGATACAGTAAACCTGAAGTGAAGCATCGGAATCTCTAACTAGTGTCACAGGAATGGTTCAAAGCATAGTCAGTAAGAAGAGTCAGTCTTCTTGTACTTAAGTCGGCATTGTGCCTTTTGTATATAATTCCGATGCAATTTCTGTGATTCATCGTCAATAAGAAGGTCAGAGGGATACAGTAAACCTGAAGTGAAGCATCGGAATCTATAACTAGTGTCACAGGAATGGTTCAAAACACTCAGTAAGAAGATTCAGTCTTCTTGTACTTAAGTCGGCATTGTGCCTTTTGTATTTAATTCCGATGCAATTTCCGTGTTTCATCGTGAATGAGAAGATCCAAGGGATACAGTAAATCTGAAGTGAAGCATCGGAATCTATAACTAGTGTCACAGGAATGGTTCAAAGCATAGACAGTAAAAAAAGAGTCAGTCTTCTTGTACTTAAGTCAGCATTGTGCTTTTTCTATTTATTTCCGATGCAATTTTTGTGCTCATCGTCAAAAAGAAGGTCAGAGGGATACAGTAAACTTCAAGTGAAGCATCGGAATCTATAAATTGTTTCACAGGAATGGTTCAAAACATAGACAGTAGGAAGAGTCAGTCTAATTGTGCTTAAGTCGGTATTGTGCCTATTGTATTTAACTCCGATGCACTATCTGTGTATCATCGTCAATAAGAAGATCCAAGGGATACAGTAAACCTGAAATGAAGCATAGGAATCAGCAACTAGTGTCACAGGAAAGGTTCAAAACATAGACAGTTGGAAGATTCAGTCTACAAGTTCTGAAGTCGGCATCGTGCCTTTTGTATTAATTTCCGATGCAATTTTTGTGTTTTATCGTCAATAAGAAGGTCAGAGGGATACTGTAAACCTGAAGTGAAGCATCGGAATCTCTAACTAGTGTCACAGGAATGGTTCAAAACATAGTCTGTAAGAAGAGTCAGTCTTCTTGTACTTCAGTCGGCATTGCGCATTTTGTATTTAATTCCGATGCAATTTCTGTGTTTCATCCTCAATAAGAAGGTCAGAGGGATACAGTAAACCTGAAGGGAAGCATCGGAATCTCTAACTAGTGTCACAGGAATGGTTCAAAACATAGTCAGTATGAAGAGTCAGTCTTCTTGTACATAAGTCGGCATTGTTCCTTTTGTATTTAATTCCGCTGCAATATCTGTGTTTCATCGTCAAAAAGAATGTCAGAGGGATACAGTGAACCTGAGGTGAAGCAGCGGAATCTATAACTAGTGTCACAGGAATGGTTCAAAACATAGACAGTAGGAAGAGTCAGTCTTCTTGTACTTAAGTCGGAATTGTGCCTTTTGTATTTAATTCCGATGCAATATTTGTGTTTCATCGTCAATAAGAAGGTCCAAGGGATACAGTAAACCTGAAGTGAAGCATCGGAATCTGTAACTAGCGTCACAGGAGTGGTTCAAGGCATAGTCAGTAAGAAGAGTCAGTCTTCTTGTACTTAAGTCGGCATTGTGCCTTTTCTATTTAATTCCGATGCAATTTCTGTAATTCGTCTCCAATAAGAAGGTCCAAAGGATACAGTATACCTGAAGTGAAGCATCGGAATCTATAACTAATCTCACAGGAATCGTTCAAAACATAGACAGTAGGAAGAGTCCGTTTTCTTGTACTTAGGTCTGCATTGTGCCTTTTGTATTTAATTACGATGCAATTTCTGTGTTTCATCGTCAAAAAGAAGGTCAGAGGGATACAGTAAACCTGAAGTGAAGCATCGGAATCAGCAACTAGTGTCACAGGAATGGTTCAAAACATAGACAGTAGGAAGGGTCAGTCTTCATGTACTTAAGTCGGCATTGTGCCTTTTGTATTTAATTCCGATGCAATTTCTGTGATTCATCGTCAATAAGAAGGTCAGAGGGATACAGTAAACCTGAAGTGAAGCATCGGAATCTATAACTAGTGTCACAGGAATGGTTCAAAACATGGACAGTAGGAAGAGTCAGTCTTCTTGTATTTAAGTCGGCTTTGTGCCTTTTGTATTTAATTCCGATGTAATTTCTGTGTATCATCGTCAAAAAGAAGGTCGGAGGGAAACAGTAAACCTGAAGTGAAGCATCAGAATCTATAACTAGTGTCACAGGAATGGTTCAAAACATAGACAGTAGGAACAGTCAGTCTTCTTGTACTTAAGTCAGCATTGTGCCTTTTCTATTTAATTCCGATGCAATTTCTGTGTTTCATCGTCAATAAGAAGTTACAAGGGATACAGTAAACCTGAAGTGAAGCATCGGAATCTGTAACCAGCGTCATAGGAGTGGTTCAAAACATAGTCAATAAGAAGAGTCAGTCTTCTTGTACTTAAGTCGGCATTGTGCCTTTTCTATTTAATTCCGATGCAATTTCTGTGTTTCATCGTCAATAAGAACGTCCAAGGCATACAGTAAACCTGACGTGATGCATCGGAATCTATAACGAGTGTCACAGGAATGGTTCAAATCATAGACAGTAGGAAGAGTCAGTCTTTTTGTACTTAAGTCGGCATTGTGCCTTTTCTATTTAATTCCGATGCAATTTCTGTGTTTCATCGTCAATAAGAAGGTACAAGGGATACAGTAAACCTGAAGTGAAGCATCGGAATCTATAACTAGTGTCACAGGAATGGTTCAAAGCATAGACAAAAAGTAGAGTCAATCTTCTTGTACTTAAGTCGGCATTGTGCTTTTTGTATTTAATTCCGATGCAATTTTTGTGATTCATCGTGAATAAGAAGGTCAGAGGGATACAGTAAACCTGAAGTGAAGCAACGGAATCTATAACTAGAGTCACCGGAATGGTTCGAAACATAGACAGTAGGAAGAGGCAGTCTTCTTCTACTTTAGTCGGCATTGTGCCTTTTCTATTTAATTCCGATGCAATTTCTGTATTTCGTCGTTAATAAGAAGGACCAAAGGATACAGTAAACCTGAAGTGAAGCATCGGAATCTATAACTAATGTCACAGGAATCGTTCAAAACATAGACATTAGGAAGAGTCAGTCTTCTAGTACTTAAGTCGGCATTCTGTCTTTTGTATTTAATTCCGATGCAATTTCTGTGTTTCATCGTCAAAAAGAAGGTCAGAGGGATACAGTAAACCTGAAGTGAAGCATCGGAATCTATAACTAGTGTCACAGGAATGGTTCAAAACATAGACAGTAGGAAGAGTCAGTCTTCTTGTACTTAAGTCGGAATTGTGCCTTTTGTATTAAATTCCGATGCAATATTTGTGTTTCATCGTCAATAAGAAGGTCCAAGGGATACAGTAAACCTGAAGTGAAGCATCGGAATCTGTAACTAGCGTCACAGGAGTGGTTCAAAGCATAGTCAGTAAGAAGAGTCAGTCTTCTTGTACTTAAGTCGGCATTGCGCCTTTTCTATTTAATTCCGATGCAATTTCTGTGTTTCATCGTCAATAAGAACGTCCAAGGCATACAGTAAACCTGAAGTGAAGCATCGGAATCTATAACGAGTGTCACAGGAATGGTTCAAATCATAGACAGTAGGAAGAGTCAGTCTTTTTGTACTTAAGTCGGCATTGTGCCTTTTCTATTTAATTCCGATGCAATTTCTGTGTTTCATCGTCAATAAGAAGTTACAAGGGATACAGTAAACCTGAAGTGAGGCATCGGAATCTATAACTAGTGTCACAGGAATGGTGCAAAACATAGACAAAAAGAAGAGTCAGTCTTCTTGTACTTAAGTCGGCATTGTGCCTTTTGTATTTAATTCCGATGCAATTTCTGTGTTTCATCGTCAATAAGAAGGTCAGAGGGATGCAGTTAACCTGAAGTGAAGCATCGGAATCTATAACTAGTGTCACAGGAATGGTTCAAAACATAGACAGTAGGAAGAGTCAGTCTTCTTGTACTTAAGTCGGCATTGTGCCTTTTCTATTTAATTCCGATGCAATTTCTGTGTTTCATCGTCAATAAGAAGTTACAAGGGATACAGTAAACCTGAAGTGAGGCATCGGAATCTATAACTAGTGTCACAGGAATGGTGCAAAACATAGACAAAAAGAAGAGTCAGTCTTCTTGTACTTAAGTCGGCATTGTGCATTTTGTATTTAATTCCGATGCAATTTCTGTGATTCATCGTCAATAAGAAGGTCAGAGGGATACAGTAAACCTGAAGTGAAGCATCGGAATCTATAACTAGTGTCACAGGAATGGTTCAAAACATAGACAGTAGGAAGAGTCAGTCTTCTTGTACTTAAGTCGGCTTTGTGCCTTTTGTATTTAATTCCGATGTCATTTCTGTGTATCATCGTCAAAAAGAAGGTCGGAGGGAAACAGTAAACCTGAAGTGAAGCATCGGAATCTATAACTAGTGTCACAGGAATGGTTCAAAACATAGACGGTAGGGAGAGTCAGTCTTCTTGTACTTAAGTCGGCTTTGTGCCTCTTGTATTGAATTCCGATGTAATTTCTGTGTATCATCGTCAAAAAGAAGGTCGGAGGGAAACAGTAAACCTGAAGTGAAGCATCGGAATCTATAACTAGTGTCACAGGAATGGTTCAAAACATAGACAGTAGGAACGGTTAGTCTTCTTGTACTTAAGTCAGCATTGTGCCTTTTCTATTTAATTCCGATGCACTTTCTGTGTTTCATGGTCAATAAGAAGGACCAAGGGGTTCAGTAAACCTGAAGTGAAGCACCGGAATCTATAACTAGTGTCACAGGAATGGTTCAAAGCATAGTCAGTAAGAAGAGTCAGTCTTCTTGTACTTAAGTCGGCATTGTGCCTTTTGTATTTAATTTCGATGCAATTTCTGTGTTTCATCGTCAATGAGAAGATCCAAGGGATACAGTAAATCTGAAGTGAAGCATCGGATTCTGTAACTAGTGTCACAGGAATGGTTCAAAACATAGACAGTAAAAAAAGAGTCAGTCTTCTTGTACTTAAGTCGGCATTGTGCTTTTTCTATTTATTTCCGAGGCAATTTCTGTGCTCATCGTCAAAAGGAAGGTCAGAGGGATACAGTAAACCTCAAGTGAAGCATCGGAATCTATAACTTGTTTCACAGGAATGGTTCAAAACATAGACACTAGGAAGAGTCAGTCTTTTTGTACTTAAGTCGGCATTATGCCCTTTTCAATTTAATTCCGATGCAATTACTGTGTTTCATCGTCAATAAGAAGGTCAGAGGGATACAGTAAACCTGAAGTGAAGCATCGGAATCTCTAACTAGTGTCACAGGAATGGTTCAAAGCATAGTCAGTAAGAAGAGTCAGTCTTCTTGTACTTAAGTCGGCATTGTGCCTTTTGTATATAATTCCGATGCAATTTCTGTGATTCATCGTCAATAAGAAGGTCAGAGGGATACAGTAAACCTGAAGTGAAGCATCGGAATCTATAACTAGTGTCACAGGAATGGTTCAAAACACTCAGTAAGAAGATTCAGTCTTCTTGTACTTAAGTCGGCATTGTGCCTTTTGTATTTAATTCCGATGCAATTTCCGTGTTTCATCGTGAATGAGAAGATCCAAGGGATACAGTAAATCTGAAGTGAAGCATCGGAATCTATAACTAGTGTCACAGGAATGGTTCAAAGCATAGACAGTAAAAAAAGAGTCAGTCTTCTTGTACTTCAGTCGGCATTGCGCATTTTGTATTTAATTCCGATGCAATTTCTGTGTTTCATCCTCAATAAGAAGGTCAGAGGGATACAGTAAACCTGAAGGGAAGCATCGGAATCTCTAACTAGTGTCACAGGAATGGTTCAAAACATAGTCAGTATGAAGAGTCAGTCTTCTTGTACATAAGTCGGCATTGTTCCTTTTGTATTTAATTCCGCTGCAATATCTGTGTTTCATCGTCAAAAAGAATGTCAGAGGGATACAGTGAACCTGAGGTGAAGCAGCGGAATCTATAACTAGTGTCACAGGAATGGTTCAAAACATAGACAGTAGGAAGAGTCAGTCTTCTTGTACTTAAGTCGGAATTGTGCCTTTTGTATTTAATTCCGATGCAATATTTGTGTTTCATCGTCAATAAGAAGGTCCAAGGGATACAGTAAACCTGAAGTGAAGCATCGGAATCTGTAACTAGCGTCACAGGAGTGGTTCAAGGCATAGTCAGTAAGAAGAGTCAGTCTTCTTGTACTTAAGTCGGCATTGTGCCTTTTCTATTTAATTCCGATGCAATTAATGTAATTCGTCTCCAATAAGAAGGTCCAAAGGATACAGTATACCTGAAGTGAAGCATCGGAATCTATAACTAGTGTCACAGGAATGGTTCAAAACATGGACAGTAGGAAGAGTCCGTTTTCTTGTACTTAGGTCGGCATTGTGCCTTTTGTATTTAATTACGATGCAATTTCTGTGTTTCATCGTCAAAAAGAAGGTCAGAGGGATACAGTAAACCTGAAGTGAAGCATCGGAATCAGCAACTAGTGTCACAGGAATGGTTCAAAACATAGACAGTAGGAAGGGTCAGTCTTCATGTACTTAAGTCGGAATTGTGCCTTTTGTATTTAATTCCGATGCAATATTTGTGTTTCATCGTCAGTAAGAAGGTTCAAGTGATACAGTAATACTGAAGTGTAGCATCGGAATCTGTAACTAGCGTCACAGGAGTGGTTCAAAACATAGTCAGTAACAAGAGTCAGTCATCATGTACTTAAGTCGGCATTGTGCCTTTTCTATTTAATTCCGATGCAATTTCTGTGTTTCATCGTCAAAAAGAAGGTCAGAGGGATACAGTAATCCTGAAGTGAAGCATCGGAATCTATAACTAGTGTCACAGGAATGGTTCAAAACATGGACAGTAGGAAGAGTCAGTCTTCTTGTATTTAAGTCGGCTTTGTGCCTTTTGTATTTAATTCCGATGTAATTTCTGTGTATCATCGTCAAAAAGAAGGTCGGAGGGAAACAGTAAACCTGAAGTGAAGCATCGGAATCTATAACTAGTGTCACAGGAATGGTTCAAAACATAGACAGTAGGAAGAGTCAGTCTTCTTGTACTTAAGTCAGCATTGTGCCTTTTCTATTTAATTCCGATGCAATTTCTGTGTTTCATCGTCAATAAGAAGTTACAAGGGATACAGTAAACCTGAAGTGAAGCATCGGAATCTGTAACTAGCGTCATAGGAGTGGTTCAAAACATAGTCATTAAGAAGAGTCAGTCTTCTTGTACTTAAGTCGGCATTGTGCCTTTTCCATTTAATTCCGATGCAATTTCTGTGTTTCATCGTCAATAAGAACGTCCAAGGCATACAGTAAACCTGACGTGATGCATCGGAATCTATAACGAGTGTCACAGGAATGGTTCAAAACATAGACAGTAGGAAGAGTCAGTCTTTTTGTACTTAAGTCGGCATTGTGCCTTTTCTATTTAATTCCGATGCAATTTCTGTGTTTCATCGTCAATAAGAAGGTACAAGGGATACAGTAAACCTGAAGTGAAGCATCGGAATCTATAACTAGAGTCACCGGAATGGTTCGAAACATAGACAGTAGGAAGAAGCAGTCTTCTTCTACTTTAGTCGGCATTGTGCCTTTTCTATTTAATTCCGATGCAATTTCTGTATTTCGTCGCCAATAAGAAGGTCCAAAGGATACAGTAAACCTGAAGTGAAGCATCGGAATCTATAACTAATGTCACAGGAATCGTTCAAAACATAGACATTAGGAAGAGTCAGTCTTCTAGTACTTAAGTCGGCATTGTGTCTTTTGTATTTAATTCCGATGCAATTTCTGTGTTTCATCGTCAAAAAGAAGGTCAGAGGGATAAAGTAAACCTGAAGTGAAGCATCGGAATCTATAACTAGTGTCAGAGGAATGGTTCAAAACATAGACAGTAGGAAGAGTCAGTCTTCTTGTACTTAAGTCGGAATTGTGCCTTTTGTATTAAATTCCGATGCAATATTTGTGTTTCATCGTCAATAAGAAGGTCCAAGGGATACAGTAAACCTGAAGTGAAGCATCGGAATCTGTAACTAGCGTCACAGGAGTGGTTCAAAGCATAGTCAGTAAGAAGAGTCAGTCTTCTTGTACTTAAGTCGGCATTGTGCCTTTTCTATTTAATTCCGATGGAATTTCTGAGTTTCATCGTCAATAAGAACGTCCAAGGCATACAGTAAACCTGAAGTGAAGCATCGGAATCTATAACGAGTGTCACAGGAATGGTTCAAATCATAGACAGTAGGAAGAGTCAGTCTTTTTGTACTTATGTCGGCATTGTGCCTTTTCTATTTAATTCCGATGCAATTTCTGTGTTTCATCGTCAATAAGAAGTTACAAGGGATACAGTAAACCTGAAGTGAGGCATCGGAATCTATAACTAGTGTCACAGGAATGGTGCAAAACATAGACAAAAAGAAGAGTCAGTCTTCTTGTACTTAAGTCGGCATTGTGCCTTTTGTATTTAATTCCGATGCAATTTCTGTGATTCATCGTCAATAAGAAGGTCAGAGGGATGCAGTTAACCTGAAGTGAAGCATCGGAATCTATAACTAGTGTCACAGGAATGGTTCAAAACATAGACAGTAGGAAGAGTCAGTCTTCTTGTACTTAAGTCGCATTGTGCCTTTTCTATTTAATTCCGATGCAATTTCTGTGTTTCATCGTCAATAAGAAGTTACAAGGGATACAGTAAACCTGAAGTGAGGCATCGGAATCTATAACTAGTGTCACAGGAATGGTGCAAAACATAGACAAAAAGAAGAGTCAGTCTTCTTGTACTTAAGTCGGCATTGTGCATTTTGTATTTAATTCCGATGCAATTTCTGTGATTCATCGTCAATAAGAAGGTCAGAGGGATACAGTAAACCTGAAGTGAAGCATCGGAATCTATAACTAGTGTCACAGGAATGGTTCAAAACATAGACAGTAGGAAGAGTCAGTCTTCTTGTACTTAACTCGGCTTTGTGCCTTTTGTATTTAATTCCGATGTAATTTCTGTGTATCATCGTCAAAAAGAAGGTCGGAGGGAAACAGTAAACCTGAAGTGAAGCATCGGAATCTATAACTAGTGTCACAGGAATGGTTCAAAACATAGACAGTAGGGAGAGTCAGTCTTCTTGTACTTAAGTCGGCTTTGTGCCTCTTGTATTGAATTCCGATGTAATTTCTGTGTATCATCGTCAAAAAGAAGGTCGGAGGGAAACAGTAAACCTGAAGTGAAGCATCGGAATCTATAACTAGTGTCACAGGAATGGTTCAAAGCATAGACAAAAAGTAGAGTCAGTCTTCTTGTACTTAAGTCGGCATTGTGCATTTTGTATTTAATTCCGATGCAATTTTTGTGATTCATCGTGAATAAGAAGGTCAGAGGGATACAGTAAACCTGAAGTGAAGCATCGGAATCTATAACTAGAGTCACCGGAATGGTTCGAAACATAGACAGTAGGAAGAGGCAGTCTTCTTCTACTTTAGTCGGCATTGTGCCTTTTCTATTTAATTCCGATGCAATTTCTGTATTTCGTCGCCAATAAGAAGGTCCAAAGGATACAGTAAACCTGAAGTGAAGCATCGGAATCTATAACTAATGTCACAGGAATCGTTCAAAACATAGACATTAGGAAGAGTCAGTCTTCTAGTACTTAAGTCGGCATTGTGTCTTTTGTATTTAATTCCGATGCAATTTCTGTGTTTCATCGTCAAAAAGAAGGTCAGAGGGATACAGTAAACCTGAAGTGAAGCATCGGAATCTATAACTAGTGTCACAGGAATGGTTCAAAACATAGACAGTAGGAAGAGTCAGTCTTCTTGTACTTAAGTCGGCTTTGTGCCTTTTGTATTTAATTCCGATGTCATTTCTGTGTATCATCGTCAAAAAGAAGGTCGGAGGGAAACAGTAAACCTGAAGTGAAGCATCGGAATCTATAACTAGTGTCACAGGAATGGTTCAAAACATAGACAGTAGGGAGAGTCAGTCTTCTTGTACTTAAGTCGGCTTTGTGCCTCTTGTATTGAATTCCGATGTAATTTCTGTGTATCATCGTCAAAAAGAAGGTCGGAGGGAAACAGTAAACCTGAAGTGAAGCATCGGAATCTATAACTAGTGTCACAGGAATGGTTCAAAACATAGACAGTAGGAACGGTTAGTCTTCTTGTACTTAAGTCAGCATTGTGCCTTTTCTATTTAATTCCGATGAACTTTCTGTGTTTCATGGTCAATAAGAAGGACCAAGGGGTTCAGTAAACCTGAAGTGAAGCACCGGAATCTATAACTAGTGTCACAGGAATGGTTCAAAACAAAGACAGTAAGAAGAGTCAGTCTTCTTGTACTTAAGTCGGCATTATGCCCATTTCAATTTAATTCCGATGCAATTACTGTGTTTCATCGTCAATAAGAAAGTCTGAGGGATACAGTAATCCTGAAGTGAAGCATCGGAATCTCTAACTAGTGTCACAGGAATGGTTCAAAGCATAGTCAGTAAGAAGAGTCAGTCTTCTTGTACTTATGTCGGCATTGTGCCTTTTGTATATAATTCCGATGCAATTTCTGTGATTCATCGTCAATAACAAGGTCAGAGGGATACAGTAAACCTCAAGTGAAGCATCGGAATCTATAACTAGTGTCACAGGAATGGTTCAAAACACTCAGTAAGAAGATTCAGTCTTCTTGTACTTAAGTCGGCATTGTGCCTTTTCCATTTAATTCCGATGCAATTTCTGTGTTTCATCGTCAATAAGAACGTCCAAGGCATACAGTAAACCTGACGTGATGCATCGGAATCTATAACGAGTGTCACTGGAATGGTTCAAAACATAGACAGTAGGAAGAGTCAGTCTTTTTGTACTTAAGTCGGCATTGTGCCTTTTCTATTTAATTCCGATGCAATTTCTGTGTTTCATCGTCAATAAGAATGTACAAGGGATACAGTAAACCTGAAGTGAAGCATCGGAATCTATAACTAGAGTCACCGGAATGGTTCGAAACATAGACAGTAGGAAGAAGCAGTCTTCTTCTACTTTAGTCGGCATTGTGCCTTTTCTATTTAATTCCGATTCAATTTCTGTATTTCGTCGCCAATAAGAAGGTCCAAAGGATACAGTAAACCTGAAGTGAAGCATCGGAATCTATAACTAATGTCACAGGAATCGTTCAAAACATAGACATTAGGAAGAGTCAGTCTTCTAGTACTTAAGTCGGCATTGTGTCTTTTGTATTTAATTCCGATGCAATTTCTGTGTTTCATCGTCAAAAAGAAGGTCAGAGGGATACAGTAAACCTGAAGTGAAGCATCGGAATCTATAACTAGTGTCAGAGGAATGGTTCAAAACATAGACAGTAGGAAGAGTCAGTCTTCTTGTACTTAAGTCGGAATTGTGCCTTTTGTATTAAATTCCGATGCAATATTTGTGTTTCATCGTCAATAAGAAGGTCCAAGGGATACAGTAAACCTGAAGTGAAGCATCGGAATCTGTAACTAGCGTCACAGGAGTGGTTCAAAGCATAGTCAGTAAGAAGAGTCAGTCTTCTTGTACTTAAGTCGGCATTGTGCCTTTTCTATTTAATTCCGATGCAATTTCTGAGTTTCATCGTCAATAAGAACGTCCAAGGCATACAGTAAACCTGAAGTGAAGCATCGGAATCTATAACGAGTGTCACAGGAATGGTTCAAATCATAGACAGTAGGAAGAGTCAGTCTTTTTGTACTTAAGTCGGCATTGTGCCTTTTCTATTTAATTCCGATGCAATTTCTGTGTTTCATCGTCAATAAGAAGTTACAAGGGATACAGTAAACCTGAAGTGAGGCATCGGAATCTATAACTAGTGTCACAGGAATGGTGCAAAACATAGACAAAAAGAAGAGTCAGTCTTCTTGTACTTAAGTCGGCATTGTGCCTTTTGTATTTAATTCCGATGCAATTTCTGTGATTCATCGTCAATAAGAAGGTCAGAGGGATGCAGTTAACCTGAAGTGAAGCATCGGAATCTATAACTAGTGTCACAGGAATGGTTCAAAACATAGACAGTAGGAAGAGTCAGTCTTCTTGTACTTAAGTCTGCTTTGTGCCTTTTGTATTTAATTCCGATGTAATTTCTGTGTATCATCGTCAAAAAGAAGGTCGGAGGGAAACAGTAAACCTGAAGTGAAGCATCGGAATCTATAACTAGTGTCACAGGAATGGTTCAAAACATAGACAGTAGGGAGAGTCAGTCTTCTTGTACTTAAGTCGGCTTTGTGCCTCTTGTATTGAATTCCGATGTAATTTCTGTGTATCATCGTCAAAAAGAAGGTCGGAGGGAAACAGTAAACCTGAAGTGAAGCATCGGAATCTATAACTAGTGTCACAGGAATGGTTCAAAGCATAGACAAAAAGTAGAGTCAGTCTTCTTGTACTTAAGTCGGCATTGTGCTTTTTGTATTTAATTCCGATGCAATTTTTGTGATTCATCGTGAATAAGAAAGTCAGAGGGATACAGTAAACCTGAAGTGAAGCATCGGAATCTATAACTAGAGTCACCGGAATGGTTCGAAACATAGACAGTAGGAAGAGGCAGTCTTCTTCTACTTTAGTCGGCATTGTGCCTTTTCTATTTAATTCCGATACAATTTCTGTATTTCGTCGCCAATAAGAAGGTCCAAAGGATACAGTAAACCTGAAGTGAAGCATCGGAATCTATAACTAATGTCACAGGAATCGTTCAAAACATAGACATTAGGAAGAGTCAGTCTTCTAGTACTTAAGTCGGCATTGTGTCTTTTGTATTTAATTCCGATGCAATTTCTGTGTTTCATCGTCAAAAAGAAGGTCAGAGGGATACAGTAAACCTGAAGTGAAGCATCGGAATCTATAACTAGTGTCACAGGAATGGTTGAAAACATAGACAGTAGGAAGAGTCAGTCTTCTTGTACTTAAGTCGGCTTTGTGCCTTTTGTATTTAATTCCGATGTCATTTCTGTGTATCATCGTCAAAAAGAAGGTCGGAGGGAAACAGTAAACCTGAAGTGAAGCATCGGAATCTATAACTAGTGTCACAGGAATGGTTCAAAACATAGACAGTAGGAACGGTTAGTCTTCTTGTACTTAAGTCAGCATTGTGCCTTTTCTATTTAATTCCGATGCACTTTCTGTGTTTCATGGTCAATAAGAAGGACCAAGGGGTTCAGTAAACCTGAAGTGAAGCACCGGAATCTATAACTAGTGTCACAGGAATGGTTCAAAACAAAGACAGTAAGAAGAGTCAGTCTTCTTGTACTTAAGTCGGCATTATGCCCATTTCAATTTAATTCCGATGCAATTACTGTGTTTCATCGTCAATAAGAAAGTCTGAGGGATACAGTAATCCTGAAGTGAAGCATCGGAATCTCTAACTAGTGTCACAGGAATGGTTCAAAGCATAGTCAGTAAGAAGAGTCAGTCTTCTTGTACTTATGTCGGCATTGTGCCTTTTGTATATAATTCCGATGCAATTTCTGTGATTCATCGTCAATAACAAGGTCAGAGGGATACAGTAAACCTCAAGTGAAGCATCGGAATCTATAACTAGTGTCACAGGAATGGTTCAAAACACTCAGTAAGAAGATTCAGTCTTCTTGTACTTAAGTCGGCATTGTGCCTTTTGTATTTAATTTCGATGCAATTTCTGTGTTTCATCGTCAATGAGAAGATCCAAGGGATACAGTAAATCTGAAGTGAAGCATCGGATTCTATAACTAGTGTCACAGGAATGGTTCAAAACATAGACAGTAAAAAAAGAGTCAGTCTTCTTGTACTTAAGTCGGCATTGTGCTTTTTCTATTTATTTCCGAGGCAATTTCTGTGCTCATCGTCAAAAGGAAGGTCAGAGGGATACAGTAAACCTCAAGTGAAGCATCGGAATCTATAACTTGTTTCACAGGAATGGTTCAAAACATAGACAGTAGGAAGAGTCAGTCTAATTGTGCTTAAGTCGGTATTGTGCCTATTGTATTTAACTCCGATGCACTATCTGTGTATCATCGTCAATAAGAAGATCCAAGGGATACAGTAAACCTGAAATGAAGCATCGGAATCTATAACTAGTGTCACAGGAATGGTTCAAAACATAGACAGTTGGAAGATTCAGTCTACAAGTTCTGAAGTCGGCATCGTGCCTTTTGTATTAATTTCCGATGCAATTTTTGTGTTTTATCGTCAATAAGAAGGTCAGAGGGATACTGTAAACCTGAAGTGAAGCATCGGAATCTCTAACTAGTGTCACAGGAATGGTTCAAAACATAGTCTGTAAGAAGAGTCAGTCTTCTTGTACTTCAGTCGGCATTACGCATTTTGTATTTAATTCCGATGCAATTTCTGTGTTTCATCCTCAATAAGAAGGTCAGAGGGATACAGTAAACCTGAAGGGAAGCATCGGAATCTCTAACTAGTGTCACAGGAATGGTTCAAAACATAGTCAGTATGAAGAGTCAGTCTTCTTGTACATAAGTCGGCATTGTTCCTTTTGTATTTAATTCCGCTGCAATATCTGTGTTTCATCGTCAAAAAGAATGTCAGAGGGATACAGTGAACCTGAGGTGAAGCAGCGGAATCTATAACTAGTGTCACAGGAATGGTTCAAAACATAGACAGTAGGAAGAGTCAGTCTTCTTGTACTTAAGTCGGAATTGTGCCTTTTGTATTTAATTCCGATGCAATATTTGTGTTTCATCGTCAATAAGAAGGTCCCAGGGATACAGTAAACCTGAAGTGAAGCATCGGAATCTGTAACTAGCGTCACAGGAGTGGTTCAAGGCATAGTCAGTAAGAAGAGTCAGTCTTCTTGTACTTAAGTCGGCATTGTGCCTTTTCTATTTAATTCCGATGCAATTTCTGTGTTTTATCGTCAATAAGAATGTCAGAGGGATACAGTAACCCTGAAGTGTAGCATCGGAATCTGTAACTAGCGTCACAGGAATGGTTCAAAGAATAGACAGAAAGAAGAGTTCGTCTTCTTGTACTTAAGTCGGCATTGAGCCTTTTCTATTTAATTCCGATGCAATTCCTGTGTTTCATCGTCAATAAGAAGGTACAAGGGATACAGTAAACCTGAAGTGAAGCATCGGAATCTATAACTAGTGTCACAGGAATGGTTTAAAGCATAGACCAAAAGTAGAGTCAGTCTTCTTGTACTTAAGTCGGCATTGTGCCTTTTGTATTTAATTCCGATGCAATTTCTGTGATTCATCGTCAATAAGAAGGTCAGAGGGATACAGTAAACCTGAAGTGAAGCATCGGAATCTATAACTAGTGTCACAGGAATGGTTCAAAACATAGACCAAAAGTAGAGTCAGTCTTCTTGTACTTAAGTCGGCATTGTGCCTTTTGTATTTAATTCCGATGCAATTTCTGTGTTTCATCGTCAATAAGAACGTCCAAGGGATACAGTAAACCTGAAGTGAAGCATCGGAATCTATAACTAGAGTCACCGGAATGGTTCGAAACATATACAGTAGGAAGAGTCAGTCTTCTTGTACTTTGCTCGGCATTGTGCCTTTTCTATTTAATTCCGATGCAATTTCTGTATTTCGTCGCCAATAAGAAGGTCCGAAGGATACAGTAAACTTGAAGTGAAACATCGGAATCTATAACTAATGTCACAGGAATCGTTCAAAACATAGACAGTAGGAACAGTCAGTCTTCTCGTACTTAAGTCGGCATTGTGCCTTTTGTATTTAATTCCGATAGAATTTCTGTGTTTCATCGTCAAAAAGAAGGTCAGAGGGATACAGTAAACCTGAAGTGAAGCATCGGAATCTATAACTAGTGTCACAGGAATGGTTCAAAACTTAGACAGTAGGAAGAGTCAGTCTTCTTGTACTTAAGTCGGAATTGTGCCTTTTGTATTTAATTCCGATGCAATATTTGTGTTTCATCGTCAATAAGAAGGTCCAAGGGATACAGTAAACCTGAAGTGGAGCATCGGAATCTGTAACTAGCGTCACAGGAGTGGTTCAAAGCATAGTCAGTAAGAAGAGTCGGTCTTCTTGTACTTAAGTCGGTATTGTGCCTCTTCTATTTAATTCCAATGCAATTTGTGTGTTTCATCGTCAATAAGAACGTCCAAGGCATACAGTAAACCTGAAGTGAAGCATCGGAATCTATAACGAGTGTCACATGAATGGTTCAAGACATAGACAGTAGGAAGAGTCAGTCTTTTTGTACTTAAGTCGGCATTGTGCCTTTTCTATTTAATTCCGATGCAATTTCTGTGTTTCATCGTCAATAAGAAGGTACAAGGGATACAGTAAACCAGAAGTGAAGCATCGGAATCTATAACTAGTGTCACAGGAATGGTTCAAAACATAGACAAAAAGAAGAGTCAGTCTTCTTGTACTTAAGTCGGCATTGTGCCTTTTGTATTTAATTCCGATGCAATTTCTGTGATTCATCGTCAATAAGAAGGTCATAGGGATACAGTAAACCTGAAGTGAAGCATCGGAATCTATAACTAGTGTCACAGGAATGGTTCAAAACATAGACAGTAGGAAGAGTCAGTCTTCTTGTACTTAAGTCGGCTTTGTGCCTTTTGTATTTAATTCCGATGCAATTTCTGTGTATCATCGTCAAAAAGAAGGTCGGAGGGTAACAGTAAACCTGAAGTGAAGCATCGGAATCTATAACTAGTGTCACAAGAATGGTTCAAATCAAAGACAGAAAGAGGAGTCAGACTTCTTGTACTTAAGTTGGGATTGTGCCTTTTGTATTTAATTCCGATGCAATTCCTGTGTTTCATCGTCAATTAGAAGGTCCAAGGGATACACTAAGCCTGAGGTGAAGCATCGGAATCTATAACTAGTATCACAGGAATGTTTCAAAACATAGACAAAAAGAAGAGTCAGTCTTCTTGAACTTAAGTCGGCATTGTGCCTTTTGTATTTAATTCCGATGCAATTTCTGTGATTCATCGTCAATAAGAAGGTCAGAGGGATACAGTAAACCTGAAGTGAAGCATCGGAATCTACACTCCTGGAAATTGAAATAAGAACACCGTGAATTCATTGTCCCAGGAAGGGGAAACTTTATTGACACATTCCTGGGGTGAGATACATCACATGATCACACTGACAGAACCACATGCACATAGGCACAGGCAACAGAACATGCACTATGTCGGCACTAGTACAGTGTATATCCACCTTTCGCAGCAATGCAGACTGCTATTCTCCCATGGAGACGATCGTAGAGATGCTGGATGTAGTCCTGTGGAACGGCTTGCCATGCCATTTCCACCTGGCGCCTCAGTTGGACCAGCGTTCGTGCTGGACGTGCAGACCGCGTGAGACGACGCTTCATCCAGTCCCAAACATGCTCAATGGGGGACAGATCCGGAGATCTTGCTGGCCAGGGTAGTTGACTTACACCTTCTAGAGCACGTTGGGTGGCACGGGATACATGCGGACGTGCATTGTCCTGTTGGAACAGCAAGTTCCCTTGCCGGTCTAGGAATGGTAGAACTATGGGTTCGATGACGGTTTGGATGCAGTCCTGCTTGTGGCGCTCACCTGCACGGCTCCAAACACGCATATGACCATCATTGGCACCAAGGCAGAAGCGACTCTCATCGCTGAAATCGACACGTCTCCATTCGTCCCTCCATTCACGCCTGTCGCGACACCTCTGGAGGCGGGCTGCACGATGTTGGGGCGTGAGCGAAAGACGGCCTAACGGTGTGCGGGACCGTAGCCCAGCTTCATGGAGACGGTTGCGAATGGTCCTCGCCGATACCCCAGGAGCAACAGTGTCCCTAATTTGCTGGGAAGTGGCGGTGCGGTCCCCTACGGCACTGCGTAGGATCCTACGGTCTTGGCGTGCATCCGTGCGTCGCTGCGGTCCGGTCCCAGGTCGACGGGCACGTGCACCTTCCGCCGACCACTGGCGACAACATCGATGTACTGTGGAGACCTCACGCCCCACGTGTTGAGCAATTCGGCGGTACGTCCACCCGGCCTCCCGCATGCCCACTATACGCCCTCGCTCAAAGTCCGTCAACTGCACATACGGTTCACGTCCACGCTGTCGCGGCATGCTACCAGTGTTAAAGACTGCGATGGAGCTCCGTATGCCACGGCAAACTGGCTGACACTGACGGCGGCGGTGCACAAATGCTGCGCAGCTAGCGCCATTCGACGGCCAACACCGCGATTCCTGGTGTGTCCGCTGTGCCGTGCGTGTGATCATTGCTTGTACAGCCCTCTCGCAGTGTCCGGAGCAAGTATGGTGGGTCTGACACACCGGTCTCAATGTGTTCTTTTTTCCATTTCCAGGAGTGTATAACTAGTGTCACAGGAATGGTTCAAAACAGTCGGTAAGAAGATTCAGTCTTCTTGTACTTAAGTCGGCATTGTGTCTTTTGTATTTAATTCCGATGCAATTTCTGTGTTTCATCGTCAATGAGAAGATCCAAGGGGTACAGTAAATCTGAAGTGAAGCATCGGAATCTATAACTAGTGTCACAGGAATGGTTCAAAACATAGACAGTAAAAATAGAGTCAGTCTTCTTGTACATAAGTAGGCATTGTGCCTTTTCTATTTATTTCCGATGCAATTTCTGTGCTCATCGTCAGAAAGAAGGTCAGAGGGATACAGTAAACCTCAACTGAAGCATCGGAATCTATAACCTGTTCCACAGGAATGGTTCAAAACATAGACAGTAGGAAGAGTCAGTCTTATTGTGCTTAAGTCGGTATTGTGCCTATTGTATTTAATTCCAATGCACTATTTATGTTTCATCGTCAATAAGAAGATCCAAGGCATACAGTAATCCTGAAATGAAGCATCGGAATCTATAACTAGTGTCACAGGGATGGTTCGAAACATGGACAGTTGGAAGATTCAGTCTTCATGTTCTTAAGTCGGCATCGTGCCTTTTGTATTTATTTCCGATGAAATTTCTGTGTTTCATCGTCAATAAGAAGGTCAGAGGGATACTGTAAACCTGAAGTGAAGCATCGGAATCTATAACTAGTGTCACAGGAATGGTTCAAAACATAGTCTGTAAGAAGAGTCAGTCTTCTTGTACTTCAGTCGGCATTGCGCCTTTTGTATTTAATTCCGATGCAATTTCTGTGTTTCATCCTCAATAAGAAGGTCAGAGGGATACAGTAAACCTGAAGGGAAGCATCGGAATCTCTAACTAGTGTCACAGGAATGGTTCAAAACATAGTCAGTAAGAAGAGTCAGTCTTCTTGTACTTAAGTCGGCATTGTTCCTTTTGTATTTAATTCCGATGCAATTTCTGTGTTTCATCGTCAATAAGAAGGTCCAAGGGATACATTAAACCTGAAGTGAAGGATCGGAATCTGTAAGTAGCGTCACAGGAATGGTTCAAAGCATAGACACTAAGAAGGTTCAGTCTGCTTGTACTTAAGACGGCATTGTGCCTTTTCTATTTAATTCCGAAGCGATTTCTGTGTTTCATCGTCAACAAGAAGGCTAGAGGGATACAGTGAACCTGAAGTGAAGCACTGGAATCTATAACTAGTGTCACAGGAATGGTTCAAAGCATACACAGTAGGAAGTGTCAGTCTACTTGTACTTAAGTCGGCATTGTGCCTTTTCTATTTACTTCCTATGCAATTTCTGTATTTCGTCGCCAATAAGAATGTCGAAAGGATAAAGTAAACCTGAAGTGAAGCATCGGTATCTATAACTAATGTCACAGGAATCGTGCAAAACATAGACAGTAGGAAGAGTCAGTCTTCTTATACTTAAGTAGGCTTTGTGCCTTTTGTATTTAATTCCGATGCAATTTCTGTGTTTCATCGTGAAAAAATGGTCAGAGGGATACAGAAAACCTGAAGTGAAGCATCGGAATCTATAACTAGTGTCATAGGAATAGTTCAAAACATAGACAGTAGGAAGATACAGTCTTCTTATACTTAAGTCGGCTTTGTGCCTTTTGTATTTAATTCCGATGCAATATCTGAGTTTCATCGTCAATAAGAAGGTCCAAGCGATACAGTAAACCTGAAGTGAAGCATCGGAATCTGTAACTAGCGCCACAGGGGTGGTTCAAATCATAGTCAGTAATAAGAGTCAGTCTTCTTGTACTCAAGTCTGCATTGTGCCTTTTCTATTTAATTCCGATGCAATTTCTGTGTTTCATCGTCAATAAGAAGGTACAAGGGATACAGTAAACCAGAAGTGAAGCATCGGAATCTATAACTAGTGTCACAGGAATGGTTCAAAACATAGACAAAAAGAAGAGTCAGTCTTCTTGTACTTAAGTCGGCATTGTGCCTTTTGTATTTAATTCCGATGCAATTTCTGTGATTCATCGTCAATAAGAAGGTCATAGGGATACAGTAAACCTGAAGTGAAGCATCGGAATCTATAACTAGTGTCACAGGAATGGTTTAAAACATAGACAGTAGGAAGAGTCAGTCTTCTTGTACTTAAGTCGGCTTTGTGCCTTTTGTATTTAATTCCGATGCAATTTCTGTGTATCATCGTCAAAAAGAAGGTCGGAGGGAAACAGTAAACCTGAAGTGAAGCATCGGAATCTATAACTAGTGTCACAAGAATGGTTCAAATCAAAAACAGAAAGAGGAGTCAGACTTCTTGTACTTAAGTTGGGATTGTTCCTTTTGTATTTAATTCCGATGCAATTCCTGTGTTTCATCGTCAATTAGAAGGTCCAAGGGATACACTAAGCCTGAAGTGAAGCATCGGAATCTATAACTAGTATCACAGGAATGTTTCAAAACATAGACAAAAAGAAGAGTCAGTCTTCTTGTACTTAAGTCGGCATTGTGCCTTTTGTATTTAATTCCGATGCAATTTCTGTGATTCATCGTCAATAAGAAGGTCAGAGGGATACAGTAAACCTGAAGTGAAGCATCGGAATCTACACTCCTGGAAATTGAAATAAGAACACCGTGAATTCATTGTCCCAGGAAGGGGAAACTTTATTGACACATTCCTGGGGTGAGATACATCACATGATCACACTGACAGAACCACATGCACATAGGCACAGGCAACAGAACATGCACAATGTCGGCACTAGTACAGTGTATATCCACCTTTCGCAGCAATGCAGACTGCTATTCTCCCATGGAGACGATCGTAGAGATGCTGGATGTAGTCCTGTGGAACGGCTTGCCATGCCATTTCCACCTGGCGCCTCAGTTGGACCAGCGTTCGTGCTGGACGTGCAGACCGCGTGAGACGACGCTTCATCCAGTCCCAAACATGCTCAATGGGGGACAGATCCGGAGATCTTGCTGGCCAGGGTAGTTGACTTACACCTTCTAGAGCACGTTGGGTGGCACGGGATACATGCGGACGTGCATTGTCCTGTTGGAACAGCAAGTTCCCTTGCCGGTCTAGGAATGGTAGAACGATGGGTTCGATGACGGTTTGGATGCAGTCCTGATTGTGGCGCTCACCTGCACGGCTCCAAACACGCATATGACAATCATTGGCACCAAGGCAGAAGCGACTCTCATCGCTGAAGACGACACGTCTCCATTCGTCCCTCCATTCACGCCTGTCGCGACACCTCTGGAGGCGGGCTGCACGATGTTGGGGCGTGAGCGAAAGACGGCCTAACGGTGTGCGGGACCGTAGCCCAGCTTCATGGAGACGGTTGCGAATGGTCCTCGCCGATACCCCAGGAGCAACAGTGTCCCTAATTTGCTGGGAAGTGGCGGTGCGGTCCCCTACGGCACTGCGTAGGATGCTACGGTCTTGGCGTGCATCCGTGCGTCGCTGCGGTCCGGTCCCAGGTCGACGGGCACGTGCACCTTCCGGCGACCACTGGCGACAACATCGATGTACTGTGGAGACCTCACGCCCCACGTGTTGAGCAATTCGGCGGTACATCCACCCGGCCTCCCGCATGCCCACTATACGCCCTCGCTCAAAGTCCGTCAACTGCACATACGGTTCACGTCCACGCTGTCGCGGCATGCTACCAGTGTTAAAGACTGCGATGGAGCTCCGTATGCCACGGCAAACTGGCTGACACTGACGGCGGCGGTGCACAAATGCTGCGCAGCTAGCGCCATTCGACGGCCAACACCGCGATTCCTGGTGTGTCCGCTGTGCCGTGCGTGTGATCATTGCTTGTACAGCCCTCCCGCAGTGTCCGGAGCAAGTATGGTGGGTCTGACACACCGGTCTCAATGTGTTCTTTTTTCCATATCCAGGAGTGTATAACTAGTGTCACAGGAATGGTTCAAAACAGTCGGTAAGAAGATTCAGTCTTCTTGTACTTAAGTCGGCATTGTGTCTTTTGTATTTAATTCCGATGCAATTTCTGTGTTTCATCGTCAATGAGAAGATCCAAGGGGTACAGTAAATCTGAAGTGAAGCATCGGAATCTATAACTAGTGTCACAGGAATGGTTCAAAACATAGACAGTAAAAAAAGAGTCAGTCTTCTTGTACATAAGTAGGCATTGTGCCTTTTCTAATTATTTCCGATGCAATTTCTGTGCTCATCGTCAAAAAGAAGGTCAGAGGGATACAGTAAACCTCAAGTGAAGCATCGGAATCTATAACCTGTTCCACAGGAATGGTTCAAAACATAGACAGTAGAAAGAGTCAGTCTTATTGTGCTTAAGTCGGTATTGTGCCTATTGTATTTAATTCCGATGCACTATTTGTGTTTCATCGTCAATAAGAAGATCCAAGGCATACAGTAATCCTGAAATGAAGCATCGGAATCTATAACTAGTGTCACAGGGATGGTCCGAAACATAGACAGTTGGAAGATTCAGTCTACATGTTCTTAAGTCGGCATCGTGCCTTTTGTATTTATTTCCGATGAAATTTCTGTGTTTCATCGTCAATAAGAAGGTCAGAGGGATACTGTAAACCTGAAGTGAAGCATCGGAATCTATAACTAGTGTCACAGGAATGGTTCAAAACATAGTCTGTAGGAAGAGTCAGTCCTCTTGTACTTCAGTCGGCATTGCGCCTTTTGTATTTAATTCCGATGCAATTTCTGTGTTTCATCCTCAATAAGAAGGTCAGAGGGATACAGTAAACCTGAAGGGAAGCATCGGAATCTCTAACTAGTGTCACAGGAATGGTTCAAAACATAGTCAGTAAGAAGAGTCAGTCTTCTTGTACTTAAGTCGGCATTGTTCCTTTTGTATTTAATTCCGATGCAATTTCTGTGTTTCATCGTCAATAAGAAGGTCCAAGGGATACATTAAACCTGAAGTGAAGGATCGGAATCTGTAAGTAGCGTCACAGGAATGGTTCAAAGCATAGACACTAAGAAGGTTCAGTCTGCTTGTACTTAAGACGGCATTGTGCCTTTTCTATTTAATTCCGATGCGATTTCTGTGTTTCATCGTCAACAAGAAGGCTAGAGGGATACAGTGAACCTGAAGTGAAGCATTGGAATCTATAACTAGTGTCACAGGAATGGTTCAAAGCATACACAGTAGGAAGTGTCAGTCTACTTGTACTTAAGTCGGCATTGTGCCTTTTCTATTTAATTCCTATGCAATTTCTGTATTTCGTCGCCAATAAGAATGTCGAAAGGATACAGTAAACCTGAAGTGAAGCATCGGTATCTATAACTAATGTCACAGGAATCGTGCAAAACATAGACAGTAGGAAGAGTCAGTCTTCTTATACTTAAGTAGGCTTTGTGCCTTTTGTATTTAATTCCAATGCAATTTCTGTGTTTCATCGTGAAAAAGATGGTCAGAGGGATACAGAAAACCTGAAGTGAAGCATCGGAATCTATAGCTAGTGTCACAGGAATAGTTCAAAACACAGACAGTAGGAAGATACAGTCTTCTTATACTTAAGTCGGCTTTGTGCCTTTTGTATTTAATTCCGATGCAATATCTGAGTTTCATCGTCAATAAGAAGGTCCAAGCGATACAGTAAACCTGAAGTGAAGCATCGGAATCTGTAACTAGCGCCACAGGGGTGGTTCAAAACACAGTCAGTAAGAAGAGTCAGTCTTCTTGTACTTAAGTCTGCATTGTGCCTTTTCTATTTAATTCCGATGCAATTTCTGTGTTTCATCGTCAATAAGAACGTACAAGGGATACAGTAAATCTGAAGTGAAGCATCGAAATCTATAACGAGTGTCACAGGAATGGTTCAAAACAAAGACAGTTGGAAGAGTCAGTCTTCTTGTACTTAAGTCGGCATTGTGCCTTTTCTATTTAATTCCGATGCAATTTCTGTGTTTCATCGTCAATAAGAACGTACAAGGGATACAGTAAACCAGAAGTGAAGCATCGGAATCTATAACTAGTGTCACAGGAATGGTTCAAAACATAGACAAAAAGAAGGGTCAGTCTTCTTGTACTTAAGTCGGCATTGTGCCTTTTGTATTTAATTCCGATGCAATTTCTGTGATTCATCGTCAATAAGAAGGTCATAGGGATACAGTAAACCTGAAGTGAAGCATCGGAATCTATGACTAGTGTCACAGGAATGGTTCAAAACATAGACAGTAGGAAGAGTCAGTCTTCTTGTACTTAAGTCGGCTTTGTGCCTTTTGTATTTAATTCCGATGCAATTTCTGTGTATCATCGTCAAAAAGAAGGTCGGAGGGAAACAGTAAACCTGAAGTGAAGCATCGGAATCTATAACTAGTGTCACAAGAATGGTTCAAATCAAAGACAGAAAGAGGAGTCAGACTTCTTGTACTTAAGTTGGGATTGTGCCTTTTGTATTTAATTCCGATGCAATTCCTGTGTTTCATCGTCAATTAGAAGGTCCAAGGGATACACTAAGCCTGAAGTGAAGCATCGGAATCTATAACTAGTATCACAGGAATGTTTCAAAACATAGACAAAAAGAAGAGTCAGTCTTCTTGTACTTAAGTCGGCATTGTGCCTTTTGTATTTAATTCCGATGCAATTTCTGTGATTCATCGTCAATAAGAAGGTCAGAGGGATACAGTAAACCTGAAGTGAAGCATCGGAATCTACACTCCTGGAAATTGAAATAAGAACACCGTGAATTCATTGTCCCAGGAAGGGGAAACTTTATTGACACATTCCTGGGGTGAGATACATCACATGATCACACTGACAGAACCACATGCACATAGGCACAGGCAACAGAACATGCACAATGTCGGCACTAGTACAGTGTATATACACCTTTCGCAGCAATGCAGACTGCTATTCTCCCATGGAGACGATCGTAGAGATGCTGGATGTAGTCCTGTGGAACGGCTTGCCATGCCATTTCCACCTGGCGCCTCAGTTGGACCAGCGTTCGTGCTGGACGTGCAGACCGCGTGAGACGACGCTTCATCCAGTCCCAAACATGCTCAATGGGGGACAGATCCGGAGATCTTGCTGGCCAGGGTAGTTGACTTACACCTTCTAGAGCACGTTGGGTGGCACGGGATACATGCGGACGTGCATTGTCCTGTTGGAACAGCAAGTTCCCTTGCCGGTCTAGGAATGGTAGAACGATGGGTTCGATGACGGTTTGGATGCAGTCCTGATTGTGGCGCTCACCTGCACGGCTCCAAACACGCATATGACCATCATTGGCACCAAGGCAGAAGCGACTTTCATCGCTGAAGACGACACGTCTCTATTCGTCCCTCCATTCACGCCTGTCGCGACACCTCTGGAGGCGGGCTGCACGATGTTGGGGCGTGAGCGAAAGACGGCCTAACGGTGTGCGGGACCGTAGCCCAGCTTCATGGAGACGGTTGCGAATGGTCCTCGCCGATACCCCAGGAGCAACAGTGTCCCTAATTTGCTGGGAAGTGGCGGTGCGGTCCCCTACGGCACTGCGTAGGATCCTACGGTCTTGGCGTGCATCCGTGCGTCGCTGCGGTCCGGTCCCAGGTCGACGGGCACGTGCACCTTCCGCCGACCACTGGCGACAACATCGATGTACTGTGGAGACCTCACGCCCCACGTGTTGAGCAATTCGGCGGTACGTCCACCCGGCCTCCCGCATGCCCACTATACGCCCTCGCTCAAAGTCCGTCAACTGCACATACGGTTCACGTCCACGCTGTCGCGGCATGCTACCAGTGTTAAAGACTGCGATGGAGCTCCGTATGCCACGATAAACTGGCTGACACTGACGGCGGCGGTGCACAAATGCTGCGCAGCTAGCGCCATTCGACGGCCAACACCGCGATTCCTGGTGTGTCCGCTGTGCCGTGCGTGTGATCATTGCTTGTACAGCCCTCTCGCAGTGTCCGGAGCAAGTATGGTGGGTCTGACACACCGGTCTCAATGTGTTCTTTTTTCCATTTCCAGGAGTGTATAACTAGTGTCACAGGAATGGTTCAAAACAGTCGGTAAGAAGATTCAGTCTTCTTGTACTTAAGTCGGCATTGTGTCTTTTGTATTTAATTCCGATGCAATTTCTGTGTTTCATCGTCAATGAGAAGATCCAAGGGGTACAGTAAATCTGAAGTGAAGCATCGGAATCTATAACTAGTGTCACAGGAATGGTTCAAAACATAGACAGTAAAAAAAGAGTCAGTCTTCTTGTACATAAGTAGGCATTGTGCCTTTTCTATTTATTTCCGATGCAATTTCTGTGCTCATCGTCAAAAAGAAGGTCAGAGGGATACAGTAAACCTCAAGTGAAGCATCGGAATCTATAACCTGTTCCACAGGAATGGTTCAAAACATAGACAGTAGGAAGAGTCAGTCTTATTGTGCTTAAGTCGGTATTGTGCCTATTGTATTTAATTCCGATGCACTATTTGTGTTTCATCGTCAATAAGAAGATCCAAGGCATACAGTACACCTGAAGTGAAGCATCGGAATCTATAACTAGTGTCACAGGAATGGTTCAAAACATAGACAAAAAGAAGAGTAAGTCTTCCTGTACTTAAGTCGGCATTGTGCCTTTTGTATTTAATTCCGATGCTATTTCTGTGATTCATAGTCAATAAGAAGGTCAGAGGGATACAGTAAACCTGAAGTGAAGCATCGGAATCTATAACTAGTGTCACAGGAATGGTTCAAAACAGTCAGTAAGAAGAGTCAGTCTTTATGTACTTCAGTCGGCATTATGCCTTTTGTATTTAATTCCGATGCAATTTCTGTGTTTCATCGTCAATAAGAAGGTCCAAGGGATACAGTAAATCTGAAGTGAAGCATCGGAATCTATAACTAGTGTCACAGGAATGGTTCAAAACATAGACAGTAATAAGAGTCACTCTCCTTGTACTTAAGTTGGCATTGTGCCTTTTCTATTTAATTCCGATGCAATTTCTGTGTTTCATCGTCAAAAAGAAGGTCAGAGGGATACAGTAAACCTGAAGTGAAGCATCGGAATCTATCACTAGTGTCACAGGAATGGTTTAAATCATAGACAGTAGGAAGATTCAGTCTTCTTGTTAAAAAGTCGGTATTGTGCCTATTGTATTTAACTCCGATGCACTATCTGTGTTTCATCGTCAATAAGATGATCCAAGGGATACAGTAAACCTGAAATGAAGCATCGTAATCTATAACCAGTGTCACAGGAATGTTTCAAAACATGGACAGTGGGATGAGTCAGTGCAGATGTACTTCAGTCGGCATTGTGAGTTTTGTATTTAACTCCGATGCAATTTCTGTGTTTCATCGTCAAAAAGAAGGTCAGAGGGATACAGTACACCTGAAGTGAAGCATCGGAATCTATAACTAGTGTCACAGGAATGGTTCAAAACATAGTCAGTAAGAAGAGTCAGTCTTCTTGTACTTAAGTCGGCATTGTGCCTTTTGTATTTAATTCCGATGCAATTTCTGTGTTTCATCGTCAATAAGAAGGTCCAAGGGATACAGTAAACCTGAAGTGAAGCATCGGAATCTATAACTAGTGTCACAGGAATGGTTCAAAACATAGACAGTAAGAAGAGTCAGACTCCTTGTACATAAGTCAACATTATGCCCTTTTCAAATTAATTCCGATGCAATTACTGTGTTTCATCGTCAACAAGAAGGTCAGAGGGATACAGTAAACCTGAAGTGAAGCATCGGAATCTAAAACTAGTGCACAGAAATGTTTCAAAACATAGACAGTAGGAAGAGTCAGTCTACATGTACTTAAGTCGGCATTGTGCATTTAGTTTTTTATTCCGATGCAATTTCTGTGTTTCATCGTCAATAAGAAGGTCAGAGGGATACAGTAAACCTGAAGTGAAGCATCGGAATCTATAGCTAGTGTCACAGGAATGGTTCAAACATAGACAGTAGGAAGAGTCAGTCTTCCTGCACTTAAGTAGGCATTGTGCCTTTTCTATTTAATTCCGATGCAATTTCTGTGTTTCATCGTCAATAAGAAGGTGAGAGGGATACAGTAAACCTGAAGTGAAGCATCGGAATCTGCAACTAGCGTCACAGGAATGGTTCAAAACATAGACAGTAAGAAGAGTCAGTCTTCTTGTACTTAAGTCGGCATTGTGCCCTTTCTATTTAATTCCGATGCAAGTTCTGTGTTTCATCGTCAATTAGAACGTCCAAGGGATACAGTAAACCGGAAGTGGAGCATCGGAATCTATAACTAGTGTCACAGGAATGGTTCAAAACATAGACAAAAAGATTAGCCAGTCTTCTTGTAGTCAAGTCGGCATTGTGCCTTTTGCATGTAATTCCGATGCGATTTCTGTGATTCATCGTCAATACAAAGGTCAGAGGGATACAGTAAACCTGAAGTGAAGCATCGGAAGCTATAACTAGTGTCACAGGAGTGGTTCAAAACATAGACAAAAAGAAGAGTCAGTCTTCTTGTACTTAAATCGGCATTGTGCCTTATGGATTTAATTCCGATGCAATCTCTGTGTTTCATCGTCAATAAGAAGGTCATTGGGATACAGTAAACCTGAAGTGTAGCATCGGAATCTATAACTAGTGTCACAGGAATGGTTCAAAACATAGAGAGTAGGAAGAGTCAGTCTTATTGTACTTAAGTCGGCATTTTGCCTTTTGTATTTAATTCCGATGAAATTTCTGTGTTTCATCGTCAATAAGAAGGTCCTAGGGACTCAGTAAACCTGAAGTGAAGCATCGGAATCTATCACTAGTGTCACAGGTAAGGGTCAATGCATAGACAGTAAGAAAGGTCAGTCTTCTTGTACTTTTGTCGGCATTGTGCCTTTTGTATTTAACTCCGATGCAATTTCTGTGTTTCATCGTCAATAAGAAGGTCAGAGGGATACAGTAATCCTGAAGTGAAGAATCGGAATCTATAACTAGTGTCACAGGAATGGTTCATAACATTGACAGTAGGAAGAGTCAGTCTTCTTGTACTTAAGTCAGCATTGTGCCTTTTCTATATAATTCCGATGCACTTTCTGTGTTTCATCGTCAATAAGAAGGTCCAAGGTATACAGTAAACCTGAAATGAAGCATCGGAATCTATAACTAGCGTCACAGGGATGTTTCAAAACATAGACTGTAGGAAGAGTCAGTCTACATGTACTTAAGTCGGCATTGTGCCTTTTGTATTTACTTCCGATGCAATTTCTATGTTTCATCGTCAATAAGAAGGTCGGAGGGATACAGTAAACCTGAATTGAAGCATCGGGATCCGTAACTAGTGTCACAGGAATGGTTCAAAGCATAGTCAGTAAGAAGAGTCAGTCTTCTTGTACTTAAGTCGGCATTGTGCCTTTTGTATTTAATTCCGATGCAATTTCTGTGTTTCATCGTCAATAAGAAGGTCAGAGGGATACAGTAAACCTGAAGTGAAGCATCGGAATCTATAACTAGTGTCACAGGAATGGTTCGAAACATAGACAGTAGGAAGATACAGTCTTTTTATACTTAAGTCGGCTTTGTGCCTTTTGTACTTAATTCCGATGCAATATCTGTGTTTCATCGTCAATAAGAAGGTCCAAGCGATACAGTAAACCTGAGGTGAAGCATCGGAATCTGTAACTAGCGCCACAGGGGTGGTTCAAAACATAGTCAGTAAGAAGAGTCAGTCTTCTTGTACTTAAGTCTGCATTGTGCCTTTTCTATTTAATTCCGATGCAATTTCTGTGTTTCATCGTCAATAAGAACGTCCAAGGGATACAGTAAACCTGAAGTGAAGCATCGAAATCTATAACGAGTGTCACAGGAATGGTTCAAAACAAAGACAGTAGGAAGAGTCAGTCTTCTTGTACTTAAGTCGCATTGTGCCTTTTCTATTTAATTCCGATGCAATTTCTGTGTTTCATCGTCAATAAGAAGGTCAGAGGGTTACAGTAAACCTGAAGTGAAGCATCGGAATCTATAACTAGTGTCACAGGAATGGTTCAAAACAGTCAGTAAGAAGAGTCCATCTTCATGTAGTTCAGTCGGCATTATGCCTTTTGTATTTAATTCCGATGCAATTTCTGTGTTTCATCGTCAATAAGAAGGTCCAAGGGATACAGTAAATCTGAAGTGAAGCATCGGAATCTATAACTAGTGTCACAGGAATGGTTCAAAACATAGACAGTAATAAGAGTCACTCTTCTTGTACTTAAGTTGGCATTGTGCCTTTTCTATTTAATTCCGATGCAATTTCTGTGTTTCATCGTCAAAAAGAAGGTCAGAGGGATACAGTAAACCTGAAGTGAAGCATCGGAATCTATCACTAGTGTCACAGGAATGGTTCAAATCATAGACAGTAGGAAGATTCAGTCTTCTTGTACTAAAGTCGGTATTGTGCCTATTGTATTTAACTCCGATGCACTATCTGTGTTTCATCGTCAATAAGATGATCCAAGGGATACAGTAAACCTGAAATGAAGCATCGTAATCTATAACTAGTGTCACAGGAATGGTTAAAACATAGACAGTAAGAAGAGTCAGACTTCTTGTACATAAGTCAACATTATGCCCTTTTCAAATTAATTCCGATGCAATTGCTGTGTTTCATCGTCAACAAGAAGGTCAGAGGGATACAGTAAACCTGAAGTGAAGCATCGGAATCTAAAAGTAGTGTCACAGGAATGTTTCAAAACATAGACAGTAGGAAGAGTCAGTCTACATGTACTTAAGTCGGCATTGTGCATTTAGTTTTTAATTCCGATGCAATTTCTGTGTTTCATCGTCCATAAGAAGGTCAGAGGGATACAGTAAACCTGAAGTGATGCATCGGAATCTATAGTTAGTGTCACAGGAATGGTTCAAACATAGACAGTAGGAAGAGTCAGTCTTCCTGCACTTAAGTAGGCATTGTGCCTTTTCTATTTAATTCCGATGCAATTTCTGTGTTTCATCGTCAATAAGAAGGTCAGAGGGATACAGTAAACCTGAAGTGAAGCATCGGAATCTGTAACTAGCGTCACAGGAATGGTTCAAAACATAGACAGTAAGAAGAGTCAGTCTTCTTGTACTTAAGTCGGCATTGTGCCCTTTCTATTTAATTCCGATGCAATTTCTGTGTTTCATCGTCAATAAGAACGTCCAAGGGATACAGTAAACCTGAAGTGGAGCATCGGAATCTATAACTAGTGTCACAGGAATGGTTCAAAACATAGACAAAAAGATTAGCCAGTCTTCTTGTAGTCAAGTCGGCATTGTGCCTTTTGCATGTAATTCCGATGCAATTTCTGTGATTCATCGTCAATACAAAGGTCAGAGGGATACAGTAAACCTGAAGTGAAGCATCGGAAGCTATAACTAGTGTCACAGGAGTGGTTCAAAATATAGACAAAAAGAAGAGTCAGTCTTCTTGTACTTAAATCGGCATTGTGCCTTTTGGATTTAATTCCGATGCAATTTCTGTGTTTCATCGTCAATAAGAAGGTCATTGGGATACAGTAAACCTGAAGTGTAGCATCGGAATCTATAACTAGTGTCACAGGAATGATTCAAAACATAGAGAGTAGGAAGAGTTAGTCTTCTTGTACTTAAGTCGGCATTGTGCCTTTTGTATTTAATTCCGATGAAATTTCTGTGTTTCATCGTCAATAAGAAGGTCCTAGGGACTCAGTAAACCTGAAGTGAAGCATCTGAATCTATCACTAGTGTCACAGGAGCGGGTCAATGCATAGACAGTAAGAAAGGTCAGTCTTTTTGTACTTATGTCGGCATTGTGCCTTTTGTATTTAACTCCGATGCAATTTCTGTGTTTCATCGTCAATAAGAAGGTCAGAGGGATACAGTAAACCTGAAGTGAAGATTCGGAATCTATAACTAGTGTCACAGGAATGGTTCAAAGCATAGACAGTAGGAAGAGTCAGTCTTCTTGTACTTAAGTCAGCATTGTACCTTTTCTATATAATTCCGATGCACTTTCTGTGTTTCATCGTCAATAAGAGGGTCCAAGGTATACAGTAAACCTGAAATGAAGCATCGGAATCTATAACTAGCGTCACAGGGATGTTTCAAAACATAGACAGTAGGAAGAGTCAGTCTACATGTACTTAAGTCGGCATTGTGCCTTTTGTATTTAATTCCGATGCAATTTCTATGTTTCATCGTCAATAAGAAGGTCAGAGGGATACAGTAAACCTGAAGTGAAGCATCGGGATCCGTAACTAGTGTCACAGGAATGGTTCAAAGCATAGTCAGTAAGAAGAGTCAGTCTTCTTGTACTTAAGTCGGCATTGTGCCTTTTGTATTTAATTCCGATGCAATTTCTGTGTTTCATCGTCAATAAGAAGGTCCAAGGGATACGGTAAACCTGAAGTGATGCATCGGAATCTATAACTAGTGTCACAGGAATGGTTCAAAACATCGACAGTAAGAAGTGTCAGATTCTTGTACATAAGTCGTCGTTATGCCCTTTTCAATTTAATTCCGATGCAATTACTGTCTTCATCGTCAATAAGAAGGTAAGAGGGATACAGTAAACCTGAAGTGTAGCATCGGAATCTCTAAAAAGCGTCACAGGAATGGTTCAAAACAGTCAGTAAGAAGAGTCAGTCTTCTTTTACTTAAGTCGGCATTGTGCCTTTTCTAGTTAATTCCGATGCAATTTCTGTGTTTCATCGTCAATAAGAAGGACAGAGGGATACAGTAAACCTGAAGTGTAGCATCGGAATCTATAACTAGTGTCAAAGGAATGGTTCAAAACATAGACAGTAGGAAGAGTCAGTCTTCTTGTACTTAAGTCGGCATTGTGCCTTTTGTATTTAATTCCGATGCACTTTCTGTGTTTCATCGTCAATAACAAGGTCCAAGGTATACAGTAAACCTGAAATGAAGCATCGGAATCTATAACTAGCGTCACAGGGATGTATTTAATTCCGATGCAATTTCTGTGTTTCATCGTCAATAAAAGGGTCCAAGGGATGCAGTAAACCTGAAGTGAAGCATCGGAATCTATAACTAGTGCCACAGGAATGGTTCAAAACATAGACAGTAGGAAGAGTCAGTCTTCTTGTACTTAAGTCGGCATTGTGCCTTTTGTATTTAATTCCGATGCAATTTCCATGATTCGTCGTCAATAAGAAGGTCAGAGGGATACAGTAAACGTGAAGTGAAGCATCGGAATCTGTAACTAGCGTCACAGGAATGGTTCAAAGCATAGACAGTAAGAAGAGTCAGTCTTCTTGTACTTAAGTCGGCATTGTGCCTTTTCTATTTAATTCCGATGCAATTTGTGAGTTTCATCGTCAATAAGATGGACCAAGGAATACAGTAAACCTGAAGTGAAGCATCGGAATCTTTAACTACTGTCACAGGAATGGTTCAAATCATAGACAGTAAGAAGAGTCAGTCTCCATGTACTTAAGTCGGCATTGTGCCTTTTGTATTTAATTCCGATGCAATTTCTGTGATTCATCGTCAATAAGAAGGTCCAAGCGATACAGTATACCTGAAGTGAAGCATCGGAATCTGTAACTAGCGCCACAGGAGTGGTTCAAAACATAGTCAGTATGAAGAGTCAGTCTTCTTGTACTTAAGTCGGCATTGTGCCTTTTCTATTTAATTCCGATGCAATTTCTGTGTTTCATCGTCAATAAGAACGTCCAAGGGATACAGTAAACCTGAAGTGAAGCATCGGTATCTATAACTAGTGTCACCGGAATGGTTCAAAACATAGACAAAAAGAAGAGTCAGTCTTCTTGTACTTAAGTCGGCATTGTGCCTGTTGTAGTTATTTCCGATGCTATTTCTGTGATTCATAGTCAATAGGAAGGTCAGAGGGATACAGTAAACCTGAAGTGAAGCGTCGGAATCTATAACTAGTGTCACAGGAATGGTTCAAAACAGTCAGTAAGAAGTGTCAGTCTTTATGTACTTAAGTCGGCATTGTGCCTTTTGTATTTAATTCCGATGCAATTTCTGTGTTTCATCGTCAATAAGAAGGTCCAAGGGATTCAGTAAATCTGATATGAAGCATCGGAATCTATGACTAGTGTCAGAGGAATGGTTCAAAGCATAGACAGTAGGAAGAGTCAGACTTCTTGTACAAAAGTCGGCATTATGCCCTTTTCAATTTAATTCCGATGCAATTACTGTGTTTCATCGTCAACAAGAAGGTCAGAGGGATACAGTAAACCTTAAGTGAAGCATCGGAATCTAAAACTAGTGTCACAGGAATGTTTCATATCATAGACAGTAGGAAGGATCAGTCTACAAGTACTTAAGTCTTCATTGTGCGTTTAGTTTTTAATTCCGATGCAATTTCTGTGTTTCATCGTCAATAAAAAGGTCAGAGGGATACAGTAAACCTGAAGTGAAGCATCGGAATCTATAACTAGTGTCACAGGAATGGTTCAAAACATAGACAGTAGGAAGAGTCAGTCTTCCTGTACTTAAGTAGGCATTGTGCCTTTTCTATTTAATTGCGATGCAATTTCTGTGTTTCATCGACAATAAGAAGGTCAGAGGGATACAGTAAACCTGAAGTTAAGCATCGGAATCTGTAACTAGCGTCACAGGAATGGTTCAAAGCATAGACAGTAAGAAGAGTCAGTCTTCTTGTACTTAAGTCGGCATTGTGCCTTTTCTATTTAATTCCGATGCAATATCTGTGTTTCATCGTCAATAAGAAGGTCAGAGGGATGCAGTAAACCTGAAGTGAAGCATCTGAATCTATAACTAGTGTCACAGGAATGGTTCAAATCATAGACAGTAAGAAGAGTCAGTCTTCTTGTACTTAAGTCGGCATTGTGCCCTTTCTATTTAATTCCGATGCAATTACTGTGTTTCGTCGTCAATAAGAACGTCCAAGGGATACAGTAAACCTGAAGTGGAGCATCGGAATCTATAACTAGTGTCACAGGAATGGTTCAAAACATAGACAGTAGGAAGAGTCAGTCTTCTTGTACTTAAGTCGGCATTGTGCCTTTTGCATTTAATTCCGATGCAATTTCTGTGATTCATCGTCAATGCGAAGGTCAGAGGGATACAGTAAACCTGAAGTGAAGCATCGGAATCTATAACTAGTGTCACAGGAATGGTTCAATACAGTCGGTAAGAAGAGTCAGTCTTCTTGTACTTACGTCGGCATCGTGCCTTTTGTATTTAATTCCGATGAAATTTCTGTGTTTCATCGTCAATAAGAAGGTGCAAGGGATACAGTAAATCTGAAGTGAAGCATTGGAATCTATAACTAGTGTCACAGGAATGGTTCAAAACAGTCGGTAAGAAGAGTCAGTCTTCTTGTACTTACGTCGGCATCGTGCCTTTTGTATTTAATTCCGATGAAATTTCTGTGTTTCATCGTCAATAAGAAGGTGCAAGGGATACAGTAAATCTGAAGTGAAGCATTGGAATCTATAACTAGTGTCACAGGAATGGTTCAAAACATAGACAGTAAGAAGAGACAGACTTCTTGTACTTAAGTCGGTATTATGCCCTTTTCAATTTAATTCCGTTGCAATTACCGTGTTTCATCGTCAATGAGAAGGTCAGAGGGATACAGTTAACCTGAAGTGAAGCATCGGAATCTATATCTAGTGTCACAGGAATGGTTCAAACCATAGAGAGTAGGAAGAGTCAGTCTTCTTGTACTTAAGTCTGCATTGTGCCTTTTCTATTTAATTCCGATGCAATTTCTGTGTTTCATCGTCAATAAGAACGTACAAGGTATACAGTAAACCTGAAGTGAAGCATCGAAATCTATAACGAGTGTCACAGGAATGGTTCAAAACAAAGACAGTAGGAAGAGTCAGTCTTCTTGTACTTAAGTCGGCATTGTGCCTTTTCTATTTAATTCCGATGCAATTTCTGTGTTTCATCGTCAATAAGAAGGTCCATGGGATACAGTACACCTGAAGTGAAGCATCGGAATCTAAAACTAGTGCACAGGAATGTTTCAAAACATAGACAGTAGGAAGAGTCAGTCTACATGTACTTAAGTCGGCATAGTGCATTTAGTTTTTAATTCCGATGCAATTTCTGTGTTTCATCGTCAATAAGAAGGTCAGAGGGATACAGTAAACCTGAAGTGAAGCATCGGAATCTATAGCTAGTGTCACAGGAATGGTTCAAACATAGACAGTAGGAAGAGTCAGTCTTCCTGCAATTAAGTAGGCATTGTGCCTTTTCTATTTAATTCCGATGCAATTTCTGTGTTTCATCGTCAATACGAAGGTCAGAGGGATACAGTAAACCTGAAGTGAAGCATCGGAATCTGCAACTAGCGTCACAGGAATGGTTCAACACATAGACAGTAAGAAGAGTCAGTCTTCTTGTACTTAAGTCGGCATTGTGCCCTTTCTATTTAATTCCGATGCAATTTCTGTGTTTCATCGTCAATAAGAACGTCCAAGGGATACAGTAAACCTGAAGTGGAACATCGGAATCTATAACTAGTGTCACAGGAATGGTTCAAAACATAGACAAAAAGATTAGCCAGTCTTCTTGTAGTCAAGTCGGCATTATGCCTTTTGCATGTAATTCCGATGCGATTTCTGTGATTCATCGTTAATACAATGGTCAGAGGGATACAGTAAACCTGAAGTGAAGCATCGGAAGCTATAACTAGTGTCACAGGAGTGGTTCAAAACATAGACAAAAAGAAGAGTCAGTCTTCTTGTACTTAAATCGGCATTGTGCCTTATGGATTTAATTCCGATGCAATTTCTGTGTTTCATCGTCAATAAGAAGGTCATTGGGATACAGTAAAACTGAAGTGTAGCATCGGAATCTATAACTAGTGTCACAGGAATGGTTCGAAACATAGAGAGTAGGAAGAGTCAGTCTTATTGTACTTAAGTCGGCATTTTGCCTTTTGTATTAAATTCCGATGAAATTTCTGTGTTTCATCGTCAATAAGAAGGTCCTAGGGACTCAGTAAACCTGAAGTGAAGCATCGGAATCTATCACTAGTGTCACAGGAAAGGGTCATTGCATAGACAGTAAGAAAGGTCAGTCTTCTTGTACTTTTGTCGGCATTGTGCCTTTTGTATTTAACTCCGATGCAATTTCTGTGTTTCATCGTCAATAAGAAGGTCAGAGGGATACAGTAAACCTGAAGTGAAGCATCGGAATCTATAGTTAGTGTCACAGGAATGGTTCAAACATAGACAATAGGAAGAGTCAGTCTTCCTGCACTTAAGTAGGCATTGTGCCTTTTCTATTTAATTCCGATGCAATTTCTGTGTTTCATCGTCAATAAGAAGGTCAGAGGGATACAGTAAACCTGAAGTGAAGCATCGGAATCTGTAACTAGCGTCACAGGAATGGTTCAAAACATAGACAGTAAGAAGAGTCAGTCTTCTTGTACTTAAGTCGGCATTGTGCCCTTTCTATTTAATTCCGATGCAATTTCTGTGTTTCATCGTCAATAAGAACGTCCAAGGGATACAGTAAACCTGAAGAGGAGCATCGGAATCTATAACTAGTGTCACAGGAATGGTTCAAAACATAGACAAAAAGATTAGCCAGTCTTATTGTAGTCTAGTCGGCATTGTGCCTTTTGCATGTAATTCCGATGCAATTTCTGTGATTCATCGTCAATACAAAGGTCAGAGGGATACAGTAAACCTGAAGTGAAGCATCGGAAGCTATAACTAGTGTCACAGGAGTGGTTCAATATATAGACAAAAAGAAGAGTCAGTCTTCTTGTACTTAAATCGGCATTGTGCCTTTTGGATTTAATTCCGATGCAATTTCTGTGTTTCATCGTCAGTAAGAAGGTCATTGGGATACAGTAAACCTGAAGTGTAGCATCGGAATCTATAACTAGTGTCACAGGAATGGTTCAAAACATAGAGAGTAGGAAGAGTCAGTCTTCTTGTACTTAAGTCGGCATTGTGCCTTTTGTATTTAATTCCGATGAAATTTCTGTGTTTCATCGTCAATAAGAAGGTCCTAGGGACTCAGTAAACCTGAAGTGAAGCATCGGAATCTATCACTAGTGTCACAGGAGAGGGTCAATGCATAGACAGTAAGAAAGGTCAGTCTTCTTGTACTTATGTCGGCATTGTGCCTTTTGTATTTAACTCCGATGCAATTTCTGTGTTTCATCGTCAATAAGAAGGTCAGAGGGATACAGTAATCCTGAAGTGAAGAATCGGAATCTATAACTAGTGTCACAGGAATGGTTCAAAACATAGACAGTAGGAAGAGTCAGTCTTCTTGTACTTAAGTCAGCATTGTACCTTTTCTATATAATTCCGATCCACTTTCTGTGTTTCATCGTCAATAAGAGGGTCCAGGGTATACAGTAAACCTGAAATGAAGCATCGGAATCTATAACTAGCGTCACAGGGATGTTTCAAAACATAGACAGTAGGAAGAGTCAGTCTACATGTACTTAAGTCGGCATTGTGCCTTTTGTATTTAATTCCGATGCAATTTCTATGTTTCATCGTCAATAAGAAGGTCAGAGGGATACAGTAAACCTGAAGTGAAGCATCGGGATCCGTAACTAGTGTCACAGGAATGGTTCAAAGCATAGTCAGTAAGAAGAGTCAGTCTTCTTGTACTTAAGTCGGCATTGTGCATTTTGTATTTAATTCCGATGCAATTTCTGTGTTTCATCGTCAATAAGAAGGTCCAAGGGATACGGTAAACCTGAAGTGATGCATCGGAATCTATAACTAGTGTCACAGGAATGGTTCAAAACATCGACAGTAAGAAGTGTCAGATTCTTGTACATAAGTCGTCGTTATGCCCTTTTCAATTTAATTCCGATGCAATTACTGTCTTCATCGTCAATAAGAAGGTAAGAGGGATACAGTAAACCTGAAGTGTAGCATCGGAATCTCTAAAAAGCGTCACAGGAGTGGTTCAGAACATAGTGAGTAAGAAGAATCAGTCTTCTTGTACTTAAGTCGGCATTGTGCCTTTTGTATTTAATTCCGATGCAATATCTGTTTTTCATCGTAAATAAGGAGGTCCAAGGGATACAGTATACCTGAAGTAAAGCATCGGAATCTATATCTAGTGTCACAGGAATGGTTCAAAACATATACAGTAAGTAGAGTCAGTCTTCTTGTGCTTAAGTCGGCATTGTGCCATTTGTATATAATTCCGATGCAATTTCTCTGTTTCATCGTCAATAAGAAGGTCAGAGGGATACAGTAAGCCTGAAGTGAAGCATCGGAATCTATAACTAGCGTCACAGGAATGGTTCAAAACAGTCAGTAAGAAGAGTCAGTCTTCTTTTACTTAAGTCGGCATTGTGCCTTTTCTAGTTAATTCCGATGCAATTTCTGTGTTTCATCGTCAATAAGAAGGACAGAGGGATACAGTAAACCTGAAGTGTAGCATCGGATTCTATAACTAGTGTCAAAGGAATGGTTCAAAACATAGACAGTAGGAAGAGTCAGTCTTCTTGTACTTAAGTCGGCATTGTGATTTTTCTATTTAATTCCGATGCACTTTCTGTGTTTCATCGTCAATAAGAAGGTCCAAGGTATACAGTAAACCTGAAATGAAGCATCGGAATCTATAACTAGCGTCACAGGGATGTATTTAATTCCGATGCAATTTCTGTGTTTCATCGTCAATAAAAGGGTCCAAGGGATGCAGTAAACCTGAAGTGAAGCATCGGAATCTATAACTAGTGTCACAGGAATGGTTCAAAACACAGACAGTAGGAAGAGTCAGTCTTCTTGTACTTAAGTCGGCATTGTGCCTTTTGTATTTAATTCCGATGCAATTTCTGTGATTCGTCGTCAATAAGAAGGTCAGAGGGATACAGTAAACCTGAAGTGAAGCATCGGAATCTGTAACTAGCGTCACAGGAATGGTTCAAAGCATAGACAGTAAGAAGAGTCAGTCTTCTTGTACTTAAGTCGGCATTGTGCCTTTTCTATTTAATTCCGATGCAATTTGTGAGTTTCATCGTCAATAAGATGGACCAAGGAATACAGTAAACCTGAAGTGAAGCATCGGAATATATAACTACTGTCACAGGAATGGTTCAAATCATAGACAGTAAGAAGGGTCAGTCTCCATGTACTTAAGTCGGCATTGTGCCTTTGTATTTAATTCCGATGCAATTTCTGTGTTTCATCGTCAATAAGAACGTCCAAGGGATACAGTAAACCTGAAGTGAAGCATCGGTATCTATAACTAGTGTCACAGGAATGGTTCAAAACATAGACAAAAAGATGAGTCCGTCTTCTTGTACTTAAGTCGGCATTGTGCCTTTTGTATTTAATTCCGATGCAATTTCTGTGATTCATCGTCAATAAGAAGGTCCAAGCGATACAGTAAACCTGAAGTGAAGCATCGGAATCTGTAACTAGCGCCACAGGAGTGGTTCAAAACATAGTCAGAATGAAGAGTCAGATTTCTTGTACTTAAGTCGGCATTGTGCCTTTTCTATTTAATTCCGATGCAATTTCTGTGTTTCATCGTCAATAAGAACGTCCAAGGGATACAGTAAACCTGAAGTGAAGCATCGGTATCTATAACTAGTGTCACCGGAATGGTTCAAAACATAGACAAAAAGATGAGTCAGTCTTCTTGTACTTAAGTCGGCATTGTGCCTGTTGTAGTTAATTCCGATGCTATTTCTGTGATTCATAGTCAATAGGAAGGTCAGAGGGATACAGTAAACCTGAAGTGAAGCATCGGAATCTATAACTAGTGTCACAGGAATGGTTCAAAACAGTCAGTAAGAAGTGTCAGTCTTTATGTACTGAAGTCGGCATTGTGCCTTTTGTATTTAATTCCGATGCAATTTCTGTGTTTCATCGTCAATAAGAAGGTCCAAGGGATTCAGTAAATCTGATGTGAAGCATCGGAATCTATGACTAGTGTCAGAGGAATGGTTCAAAACATAGACAGTAGGAAGAGTCAGACTTCTTGTACAAAAGTCGGCATTATGCCCTTTTCAATTTAATTCCGATGCAATTACTGTGTTTCATCGTCAACAAGAAGGTCAGAGGGATACAGTAAACCTTAAGTGAAGCATCGGAATCTAAAACTAGTGTCACAGGAATGGTTCAAAACACAGACAGTAGGAAGAGTCAGTCTTCTTGTACTTAAGTCGGCATTGTGCCTTTTGTATTTAATTCCGATGCAATTTCTGTGATTCGTCGTCAATAAGAAGGTCAGAGGGATACAGTAAACCTGAAGTGAAGCATCGGAATCTGTAACTAGCGTCACAGGAATGGTTCAAAGCATAGACAGTAAGAAGAGTCAGTCTTCTTGTACTTAAGTCGGCATTGTGCCTTTTCTATTTAATTCCGATGCAATTTGTGAGTTTCATCGTCAATAAGATGGACCAAGGAATACAGTAAACCTGAAGTGAAGCATCGGAATATATAACTACTGTCACAGGAATGGTTCAAATCATAGACAGTGAGAAGGGTCAGTCTCCATGTACTTAAGTCGGCATTGTGCCTTTGTATTTAATTCCGATGCAATTTCTGTGTTTCATCGTCAATAAGAACGTCCAAGGGATACAGTAAACCTGAAGTGAAGCATCGGTATCTATAACTAGTGTCACAGGAATGGTTCAAAACATAGACAAAAAGATGAGTCCGTCTTCTTGTACTTAAGTCGGCATTGTGCCTTTTGTATTTAATTCCGATGCAATTTCTGTGATTCATCGTCAATAAGAAGGTCCAAGCGATACAGTAAACCTGAAGTGAAGCATCGGAATCTGTAAATAGCGCCACAGGAGTGGTTCAAAACATAGTCAGAATGAAGAGTCAGATTTCTTGTACTTAAGTCGGCATTGTGCCTTTTCTATTTAATTCCGATGCAATTTCTGTGTTTCATCGTCAATAAGAACGTCCAAGGGATACAGTAAACCTGAAGTGAAGCATCGGTATCTATAACTAGTGTCACCGGAATGGTTCAAAACATAGACAAAAAGATGAGTCAGTCTTCTTGTACTTAAGTCGGCATTGTGCCTGTTGTAGTTAATTCCGATGCTATTTCTGTGATTCATAGTCAATAGGAAGGTCAGAGGGATACAGTAAACCTGAAGTGAAGCATCGGAATCTATAACTAGTGTCACAGGAATGGTTCAAAACAGTCAGTAAGAAGTGTCAGTCTTTATGTACTGAAGTCGGCATTGTGCCTTTTGTATTTAATTCCGATGCAATTTCTGTGTTTCATCGTCAATAAGAAGGTCCAAGGGATTCAGTAAATCTGATGTGAAGCATCGGAATCTATGACTAGTGTCAGAGGAATGGTTCAAAACATAGACAGTAGGAAGAGTCAGACTTCTTGTACAAAAGTCGGCATTATGCCCTTTTCAATTTAATTCCGATGCAATTACTGTGTTTCATCGTCAACAAGAAGGTCAGAGGGATACAGTAAACCTTAAGTGAAGCATCGGAATCTAAAACTAGTGTCACAGGAATGTTTCATATCATAGACAGTAGGAAGGATCAGTCTACAAGTACTTAAGTCTTCATTGTGCGTTTAGTTTTTAATTCCGATGCAATTTCTGTGTTTCATCGTCAATTAAATGGTCAGAGGGATACAGTAAACCTGAAGTGAAGCATCGGAATCTATAACTAGTGTCACAGGAATGGTTCAAAACATGGACAGTAGGAAGAGTCAGTCTTCCTGTACTTAAGTAGGCATTGTGCCTTTTCTATTTAATTGCGATGCAATTTCTGTGTTTCATCGACAGTAAGAAGGTCAGAGGGATACAGTAAACCTGAAGTTAAGCATCGGAATCTGTAACTAGCGTCACAGGAATGGTTCAAAGCATAGACAGTAAGAAGAGTCAGTCTTCTTGTACTTAAGTCGGCATTGTGCCCTTTCTATTTAATTCCGATGCAATTACTGTGTTTCATCGTCAATAAGAACGTCCAAGGGATACAGTAAACCTGAAGTGGAGCATCGGAATCTATAACTAGTGTCACAGGAATGGTTCAAAACATAGACAGTAGGAAGAGTCAATCTTCTTGTACTTAAGTCGGCATTGTGCCTTTCAATTAATTCCGATGCAATTTCTGTGTTTCATCGTCAATAAGAAGGTCCAAGGGATACAGAAAACCTGAAGTGAATCATCGGAATCTATAACTAGTGTCACTGGAATGGTTCAAAACGTAGACAAAAAGAAGAGTCAGTCTTCTTGTACTCAAGTCGGCATTGTGCCTTTTGCATTTAATTCCGATGCAATTTCTGTGATTCATCGTCAATGCGAAGGTCAGAGGAATACAGTAAACCTGAAGTGAAGCATCGGAAACTATAACTAGTGTCACAGGAATGGTTCAAAACAGTCGGTAAGAAGAGTCAGTCTTCTTGTACTTACGTCGGCATCGTGCCTTTTGTATTTAATTCCGATGAAATTTCTGTGTTTCATCGTCAATAAGAAGGTGCAAGGGATACAGTAAATCTGAAGTGAAGCATTGGAATCCATAACTAGTGTCACAGGAATGGTTCAAAACATAGACAGTAAGAAGAGTCAGACTTCTTGTACTTAAGTCGGTATTATGCCCTTTTCAATTTAATTCCGTTGCAATTACCGTGTTTCATCGTCAATGAGAAGGTCAGAGGGATACAGTTAACCTGAAGTGAAGCATCGGAATCTATATCTAGTGTCACAGGAATGGTTCAAAACATAGTCAGTAAGGAGAGTCAGTCTTCTTAAACTTAAGTCGGCATTGTGCCATTTGTATTTAATTCACATGCAATTTCTGTGTTTCATCGTCCATAGGATGGTCAGAGGGATACAGTAAACCTGAAGTGAAGCATCGGAATCTATAACTAGTGTCACAGGAATGCTTCAAAACACTCAGTAAGAAGAGTCAGTCTTCTTGTACTTAAGTCGGCCTTGTGCCTTTTGGATTTAATTCCGATGCAATTTCTGTGTTTCATCGTCAATAAGAAGGTCAGAGGGATACAGTAAACCTGAAGTGTAGCATCGGAATCTATAACTAGTGTCACAGGAATGGTTCAAAACATAGACAGTAGGAAGAGTCAGTCTTCTTGTACTTAAGTCGGCATTGTGCATTTTGAATTTAATTCCGATGCAATTTCTGTATTTCATCGTCAATAAGAACGTCCAAGGCATACAGTAAACCTGAAGTGAATCATCGGAATTTATAACTAGTGTCACTGGAATGGTTCAAAACGTAGACAAAAAGAAGAGTCAGTCTTCTTGTACTCAAGTCGGCATTGTGCCTTTTGCATTTAATTCCGATGCAATTTCTGTGATTCATCGTCAATGCGAAGGTCAGAGGGATACAGTAAACCTGAAGTCAAGCATCGGAATCTGTAACTAGTGTCACAGGAATGGTTCAAAACAGTCGGTAAGAAGAGTCAGTCTTCTTGTACTTACGTCGGCATCGTGCCTTTTGTATTTAATTCCGATGAAATTTCTGTGTTTCATCGTCAATAAGAAGGTGCAAGGGATACAGTAAATCTGAAGTGAAGCATTGGAATCTATAACTAGTGTCACAGGAATGGTTCAAAACATAGACAGTAAGAAGAGTCAGACTTCTTGTACTTAAGTCGGTATTATGCCCTTTTCAATTTAATTCCGTTGCAATTACCGTGTTTCATCGTCAATGAGAAGGTCAGAGGGATACAGTTAACCGGAAGTGAAGCATCGGAATCTATATCTAGTGTCACAGGAATGGTTCAAAACATAGTCAGTAAGGAGAGTCAGTCTTCTTAAACTTAAGTCAGCATTGTGCCATTTGTATTTAATTCACATGCAATTTCTGTGTTTCATCGTCCATAGGATGGTCATAGGGATACAGTAAACCTGAAGTGAAGCATCGGAATCGATAACTAGTGTCACAGGAATGCTTCAAAACACGCAGAAGAGTCAGTCTTCTTGTACTTAAGTCGGCCTTGTGCCTTTTGGATTTAATTCCGATGCAATTTCTGTGTTTCATCGTCAATAAGAAGGTCAGAGGGATACAGTAAACCTGAAGTGTCGCATCGGAATCTATAACTAGTGTCACAGGAATGGTTCAAAACATAGACAGTAGGAAGAGTCAGTCTTCTTGTACTTAAGTCGGCATTGTGCATTTTGAATTTAATTCCGATGCAATTTCTGTGTTTCATCGTCAATAAGAAGGTCCAAGGGACTCAGTAAACCTGAAGTGAAGCATCGGAATCTATCACTAGTGTCACAGGAATGGTTCAAAGCATAGACAGTAAGTAAGGTCAGTCTTCTTGTACTTAAGTCAGCATTGTGCCTTTTCTATTTAATTCCGATGCACTTTCTGTGTTTCATCGTCAATAAGAAGGTCCAAGGTATACAGTAAACCTGAAATGAAGCATCGGAATCTATAACTAGCGTCACAGGGATGTTTCATACCATAGACAGTAGGAACAGTCACTCCACATGTACTTAAGTCTGCATTGTGCCTTTTGTATTTAATTCCGTTGCAATTTCTATGTTTCATCGTCAATAAGAAGGTCAGAGGGATACAGTAAACCTCAAGTGAAGCACCGGGATCTGAAACTAGTGTCACTGGAATGGTTCAAAACATAGTCAGTAAGAAGAGTCAGTCTTCTTGTACTTGAGACGGCATTGTGCCTTTTATATTTAATTCCGATCCAATTTGTGTGTTTCATCGTCAATAAGAAGGTCCAAGGGATACGGTAAACCTGAAGTGATGCATCGGAATCTATAACTAGTGTCACAGGAATGGTTCAAAACATAGACAGTAAGAAGAGTCAGACATCTTGTACTTAAGTCGGCATTGTGCCTTTGTATTTAATTCCGATGCAATTTCTGTGTTTCATCGTCAATAAGAAGGACAGAAGGATACAGTAAACCTGAAGTGTAGCATCGGAATCTATAACTAGTGTCAAAGGAATGGTTCAAAACATAGACAGTAGGAAGAGTCAGTCTTCTTGTACTTAAGTCGGCATTGTGCCTTTTCTATTTAATTCCGATGCACTTTCTGTGTTTCATCGTCAATAAGAAGGTCCAAGGTATACAGTAAACCTGAAATGAAGCATCGGAATCTATAACTAGCGTCACAGGGATGTATTTAACACGTTCGCTGCCATCGGCGCACCAGCGCGCCCGGCCGACACTGGTGCACGTGCCGTGGACGCGCCTGCGCGGAGAGAGACTCAGCTGTTTCGAGGCACCACGGTTTAGTCGGCACAGCCATTCGGTGTGGCTTATTGCCCCGGCACTCTAAGAACGTATTGTTTTCAATTTTTACGGGTGCGGTTCACGTTTTTCCCTCAGTTTTTCTCTGTTGTGGGACTGAAAATGGAAAACAATCGTGACACGGCGGACCCTTCAGAACCTAAGAAACGTAAAATACGGGACACAGTAAACGTACAAAAACTAACGGATGTGGAATTATTACGAATATTAGAAGAAAGCGATTCGGAAACAGAATTGGCCAGTGGGGAGGACCGGTGGGGAACCAATGAAGAGTCTGACGGAGCCGAGTTTGCTTTAGATGAGACTGTAGAAATGGCTTGAATCCAAGCGACAGGGAAAGGGCAGAAGGAGTGGTAGCAAGTGGTAACGCAGCTGATACAAGTGTTGCATGGGAATGCGAGCCAGTTGGAATGGTAAATTGCACGTTTATAAAAAATGAGGGACTGCTAATTCAACCAACGGGAAACACTCCCTTAGATTATTTTCGTCTTTTGCTGACGGACGAATTTCTATTGAAAGTTGTAGAAGGAACAAATCGAAACGCAATTGAATTATTCCTTCCTGTGGGAACCCAAGAACTATCACGAATAAATTGTTGGAAAGATGTGACGGTTGGCGAATTGTTAGTGTTCTTGGGAGTTTTCCTATAAAAAAAAAAGGCTCAAATGGCTCTGAGCACTATGGGACTTAACATCTGAGGTCATCAGTCCCCTAGAACTTAGAACTACTTAAACCTAACTAACCTACGTACATCACACACATCCATGCCCGAGGCAGGATTTGAACCTGCGACTGTAGCGGTCGCGCGGTTCCAGACTGAAGCGCCTGGAACCGCTCGGCCAATTTTCTTGCACATTGGAAATGTAAGGATGAGGAAGTTGCAGGACTATTGGAAAAAGGACCCTTTATTTCACGTGAAAGGAATTGCCGATTGTATTTCACGAAATCGTTTTCTTCTAATACTTATTTGTTTGAGTGTAGTCGGTAAAGTTCTTGATTGTATCTTCTCTGAGATTTGATATACATTGTATTTTAGTAGTTTCTTCAAGATCTTGTGTTTGTTTTTGAATGCTGTTTCTACTGTATTTTTGTTCAATAAATATGTCGTTTGTCAGTTGGATTTTTCGTTTTATTTATGAATATAAAATAAAAATGTGATACTCTAAACTGCCACAATTTTCAGGAAAAATAAACGAGACGCACTAGCGCGTCCATGGCCACCTGCTATAGAATACGGCCTGATATGCCACTGACGCCTTAATGCGCCTCAAAAAAAATTTGATTCGCGAGAGTAAATTTTATCTTTTACTTATATAATAAATACATTTTATATTACTTTTAGCAATACAGTTTGAGATTCTATTAAAAAAATAATTGGTTACGTGGCAACGCAAGGCCAATTACAGTGGCAGCGAACGTGTTAATTCCGATGCAATTTCTGTGTTTCATCGTCAATAAAAAGGTCCAAGGGATGCAGTAAACCTGAAGTGAAGCATCGGAATCTATAACTAGTGTCACAGGAATGGTTCAAAACATAGACAGTAGGAAGAGTCAGTCTTCTTGTACTTAAGTCGGCATTGTGCCTTTTGTTTTTAATTCCGATGCAATTTCTGTGATTCGTCGTCAATAAGATGGTCAGAGGGATACAGTAAACCTGAAGTGAAGCATCGGAATCTGTAACTAGCGTCACAGGAATGGTTCAAAACATAGACAGTAAGAAGAGTCAGTCTTCTTGTACTTAAGTCGGCATTGTGCCTTTTCTATTTAATTCCAATGCAATTTGTGAGTTTCATCGTCAATAAGATGGACCAAGGAATACAGTAAACCTGAAGTGAAGCATCGGAATCTATAACTACTGTCACAGGAATGGTTCAAATCATAGACAGTAAGAACAGTCAGTCTTCATGTACTTAAGTCGGCATTGTGCCTTTGTATTTAATTCGGATGCAATTTCTTTGTTTCACCGTCAATAAGAACGTCCAAGGGATACAGTAAACCTGAAGTGAAGCATCGGAATCTATAACTAGTGTCACAGGAATGGTTCAAGACATAGACAAAAAGATGAGTCCGTCTTCTTGTACTTAAGTCGGCATTGTGCCTTTTATATTTAATTCCGATCCAATTTGTGTGTTTCATCGTCAATAAGAAGGTCCAAGGGATACGGTAAACCTGAAGTGATGCATCGGAATCTATAACTAGTGTCACAGGAATGGTTCAAATCATAGACAGTAAGAAGAGTCAGTCTTCTTGTACTTAAGTCGGCATTGTGGCCTTTCTATTTAATTCCGATGCAATTTCTGTGTTTCATCGTCAATAAGAACGTCCAAGGGATACAGTAAACCTGAAGTGGAGCATCAGAATCTATAACTAGTGTCACAGGAATGGTTCAAAACATAGACAGTAGGAAGAGTCAGTCTTCTTGTACTTAAGTCGGCATTGTGCCTTTTCAATTAATTCCGATGCAATATCTGTGTTTCATCGTCAATAAGAAGGTCCAAGGGATACAGAAAACCTGAAGTGAAGCATCGGAATCTATAACTAGTGTCACAGGAATGGTTCAAAATAGTCGGTAAGAAGAGTCAGTCTTCTTGTACTTACGTCGGCATCGTGCCTTTTGTTTTTAATTCCGATGAAATTTCTGTGTTTCATCGTCAATAAGAAGGTGCAAGGGATACAGTAAATCTGAAGTGAAGCATTAAAATCTATAACTGGTGTCACAGGAATGGTTCAAAACATAGACAGTAAGTAGAGTCAGTCTTCTTGTACTTAAGTCGGCATTGTGCATTTTGTATTTAATTCCGATGCAATTTCTGTGTTTCATCGTCAATAAGATGGACCAAGGAATACAGTAAACCTGAAGTGAAGCATCGGAATCTATAACTAGAGTCACAGGAATGGTTCAAATCATTGACAGTAAGAAGAGTCAGTCTTCTTGTACTTAAGTCGGCATTGTGCCTTTGTATTTAATTCCGATGCAATTTCTGTGTTTCAACGTCAATAAGAAAGTCCAAGGCATACAGTAAACCTGAAGTGAAGCATCGGAATCTATAACTAGTGTCACAGGAATGGTTCAAACCATAGACAAAAAGATGAGTCAGTCTTCTTGTACTTAAGTCGGCATTGTGCCTTTTGTATTAAATCCCGATGCAATTTCTGTGATTCATCGTCAATAAGAAGGTTAGAGGGATACAGTAAACCTGAAGTGAAGCATCGGAACCTATAACTAGTGTCACAGGAATTGTTCAAAACAGTCAGTAAGAAGAGTCAGTCTTCTTGTACTTAAGTCGGCATTGTGCCTTTTGTATTTAATTCCGATTCAATTTCTGTGTTTCATCGTCAATAAGAAGGTCCATGGGATACAGTAAATCTGAAGTGAAACATCGGAATCTATAACTAGTGTCACAGGAATGGTTCAAAACATAGAGAGTAACAAGAGTCAGTCCTCTTGTACTTAAGTCGGCATTGTGCCTTTTCTCTTTAATTCCGATGCAATTTCTGTGTTTCATCGTCAAAAAGAAGGTCAGAGGGATACAGTATACCTGAAGTGAAGCATCGGAAACTATAACTAGTGTCACAGGAATGGTTCAAACATAGATAGTAAGAAGAGTCAGTCCTCTTGTACTTAAGTCGGAATTGTGCCTTTTCTATTTAATTCCGATGCAATTTCTGTGTTTCATCGTCAATAAGAAGGTCAGAGGGATACAGAAAAACTGAAGTGAAGCATCGGAATCTATAACTAGTGTCACAGGAATGGTTCAAACATAGACAGTCGGAAGAGTCAGTCTTATTGTACTTAAGTCGGTATTGTGCCAATTGTATTTAACTCCGATGCACTATCTGTGTTTCATCGTCAATACGAAGACCCAAGGGAAACAGTACACCTGAAATGAAGCATCGGAATCTATAACTAGTGTCACAGGAATTATTCAAAACAAAGACATTAGGAAGATTCAGTCTACATGAACTTAAGTCGGCATAGTGCCTTTTGTATTTATTTCCGATGCAATTTCTGTTTTTCATCATGAATAAGAAGGGCAGAGGGATACAGTAAACCTGAAGTGAAGCATCGGAATCTATAACTAGTGTCACAGGAATGGTTCAAAACATATTCAGTAAGAAGAGTCAGTCTTCTTGTACTTAAGCCGGCATTGTGCCTTTTGTATTTAATTGCGCTGCAATTTCTGTGTTTAATCCTCAAATAGAAGGTCAGAGGGATACAGTACACCTGAACGGAGCATCAGAATCTCTAACTAGTGTCACAGGAATGGTTCAAAACTTAGTCAGTAAGAAGAGTCAGTCTTCTTCTACTTAAGTCGGCATTGTGCCTTTTCTATTTAATTCCAATGCAATATCTGTGTTTCATCGTCAATAATTTGGTCAGAGGGATACAGTGGACCTGAGGTGAAGCATCGGAATCTATAACTAGTGTCACAGGAATGGTTCAAAACTCTGACAGTAGGAAGAGTCAGTCTTCTTGTACTTAAGTCGGCATTGTGCCTTTTATATTTAATTCCGATGCAATTTCTGTGTTTCATCGTCAATAAGAAGGTCGGAGGGATACAGTAAACATGCAGTGAAGCATCGGAATCTGTAACTAGCGTCACTGGAATGGTTCAAAGCATAGAGAGTAAGAAGAGTCAGTGTTCTTGTACTTACGTCGGCATTGTGCGTTTTCTATTTAATTCCGCTGCAATTTCTGTGTTTCATCGTCAATAAGATGGACCAAGGAATACAGTAAACCTGAAGTGAAGCATCGGAATCTATAACTAGTGTCACAGGAACGGTTCAACTCATTGACAGTAAGATGAGTCAGTCTTCTTGTACTTAAGTCGGCATTGTGCCTTTGTGTTTAATTCCGATGCAATTTCTGTGTTTCATCGTCAATAAGAACGTCCAAGGGATACAGTGAACCTGAAGTGAAGCATCGGAATCTATAACTAGTGTCACAGGAATGGTTCAAACCATAGACAAAAAGATGAGTCAGTCTTCTTGTACTTAAGTCAGCATTGTGCCTTTTGTATTTAATTCCGATGCAATTTCTGTGATTCATCGTCAATAAGAAGGTCAGATGGATACAGTAAACCTGAAGTGAAGCATCGGAATCTATAACTAGTGTCACAGGAACGGTTCAAAAAAGTCAGTAAGAAGAGTCAGTGTTCTTGTACTTAAGTCGGCATTGTGCCTTTTGTATTTAATTCCGATGAAATTTCTGTGTTTCATCGTCAATAAGAAGGTCCATGGGATACAATAAATCTGAAGTGAAGCATCGGGATCTATAACTAGTGTCACAGGAATGGTTCAAAACATAGAGGGAAAGAAGAGTCAGTCCTCTTGTACTTAAGTCGGCATTGTGCCTTTTCTATTTAATTCCGATGCAATTTCTGTGTTTCGTCGTCAAAAAGAAGGTCAGATGGATACAGTAAACCTGAAGTGAAGCATCGGAATCTATAACTAGTGTCACAGGAATGGTTCAAATCATAGACAGATAGAAGAGTCAGTCCTCTTGTACTTAAGTCGGCATTGTGCTTTTTCTATTTAATTCCGATGCAATTTCTGTGTTTCATCGTAAAAAAGAAGGTCAGAGGGATACAGTAAACCTGAAGTGAAGCATCGGAATCTATAACTGGTGTCACAGGAATGGTTCAAAAATAGACGGTAAGAAGAGTCAGACTTCTTGTACTTAAGTCGGTATTATGCCCTTTTCAATTTAATTCCGATGCAATTACCGTGTTTCATCGTCAATGAGAAGGTCAGAGGGATACAGTAAACCTGAAGTGAAGCATCGGAATCTATATCTAGTGTCACAGGAATGGTTCAAAACATAGTCAGTAAGGAGAGTCAGTCTTCTTAAACTTAAGTCGGCATTGTGACATTTGTATTTAATTCACATGCAATTTCTGTGTTTCATCGTCAATAGGATGGTCAGAGGGATACAGTAAACCTGAAGTGAAGCATCGGAATCTATAACTAGTGTCACAGGAATGCTTCAAAACACTCAGTAAGAAGAATCAGTCTTCTTGTACTTAAGTCGGCATTGTGCCTTTCGTATTTAATTCCGATGCAATTTCTGTGTTTCATCGTCAATAAGAAGGTCCATGGGATACATTAAATCTGAAGTGAAGCATCGAGATCTATAACTAGTGTCACAGGAATGGTTCAAAACATAGAGAGAAAGAAGAGTCAGTCCTCTTGTTCTTAAGTCGGCATTGTGCCTTTTCTATTTAATTCCGATGCAATTTCTGTGTTTCGTCGTCAAAAAGACGGTCAGATGGACACAGTAAACCTGAAGTGAAGCATCGGAATCTATAACTAGTGTCACAGGAATGGTTCAAAACATGGACAGTAAGAAGAGTCAGTCCTCTTGTACTTAAGTCGGCATTGTGCCTTTTGTATTTAATTCTGATGCAATATCTATGTTTCATCGTCAATAAGAAGGTCCAAAGGACTCAGTAAACCTGAAGTGAAGCATCGGAATCTATAACTAGCGTCACAGGGATGTTTCAAAACATAGACAGTACGAAGAGTCAGTCCACATGTACTTAAGTCGGCATTGTACCTTTTGTATTTAATTCCGTTGCAATTTCTATGTTTCATCGTCAATAAGAAGGTCAGAGGGATACAGTAAACCTGGAGTTAAGCACCGGGATCTGTAACTAGTGTCACTGGAATGGTTCAAACAAAGTCAGTAAGAAGAGTCAGTCTTCTTGTACTTGAGTCGGCATTGTGCCTTTTATATTTATTTCCGATGCAATTTGTGTGTTTCATCGTCAATAAGAAGGTCCAAGGGATACGGTAAACCTGAAGTGATGCATCGGAATCTATAACTAGTGTCACAGGAATGGTTCAAAACATAGACAGTAAGAAGAGTCAGACTTCTTGTACATAAGTCGTCATTATGCTCTTTTCAATTTAATTTCGATGCAATTACTATGCTTCATCGTCAATAAGAAGGTCAGAGGGATACAGTAAACCTGAAGTGAAGCATCGGAATCTCTAACTAGCGTCACAGGAATGGTTCAAAAGCATAGTGAGTAAGAAGAGTCAGTCTTCTTGTAATTAAGTCGGCATTGTGCCTTTTATATTTATTTCCGATGCAATTTCTGTGTTTCATCGTCATAAAGATGGACCAAGGAATACAGTAAACCTGAAGTGAAGCATCGGAATCTATAACTAGTGTCACAGGAATGGTTCAAATCATTGACAGTAAGAAGAGTCAGTCTTCTTGTACTTAAGTCGGCATTGTGCCTTTGTATTTAGTTCCGATGCAATTTCTGTGTTTCATCGTCAATAAGAACGTCCAAGGGATACAGTAAACCTGAAGTGAAGCATCGGAATCTATAACTAGTGTCACAGGAATGGTTCAAACCATAGTCAAAAAGATGAGTCTGTCTTCTTGTACTTTAGTCAGCATTGTGCCTTTTGTATTTAATTCCGATGCAATTTCTGTGATTCATCGTCAATAAGAAGGTCAGAGGGATACAGTAAACCTGAAGTGAAGCATCGGAATCCATAACTAGTGTCACAGGAATGGTTCAAAACAGTCAGTAAGAAGACTCAGTCTTCTTGTACTTAAGTCGACATTGTGCCTTTTGTATTTAATTCCGATGCAATTTCTGTGTTTCATCTTCAATAAGAAGGTCTATGTTATACAGTAAATCTGAAGTGAAGCATCGGGATCTATAACTAGTGTCGCAGGAATGGTTCAAAACATAGAGAGTAAGAAGAGTCAGTCCTCTTGTACTTAAGTCGGCATTGTGCCTTTTCTATTTAATTCCGATGCAATTTCTGTGTTTCGTCGTCGAAAAGAAGGTCAGAGGGATACAGTAAACCTGAAGTGAAGCATCGGAATCTATAACTAGTGTCACAAAAATGGTTCAAAACATAGACAGTAAGAAGACTCAGTCCTCTTGTACTTAAGTCGTTATTGTGCTTTTTCTATTTAATTCCGATGCAATTTCTGTGTTTCATCGTCAAAAAGAAGGTCAGAGGGATACAGTAAACCTGAAGTGAAGCATCGGAATCTATAACTAGTGTCACAGGAATGGTTCAAAACATAGACAGTAGGAAGAGTCAGTCTTATCGTACTTACGTCGGTATTGTGCCTATTGTATTTAACTCCGATGCACAATCTGTGTTTCATCGTTAATAAGAAGATCCATGGGATACAGTAAACCTGAAATGAAGCATCGGAATCTATAACTAGTGTCACAGGAATTATTCAAAACAAAGACAGTAGGAAGATTCAGTCTACATGTACTTAAGTCGGAATCGTGCCTTTTGTATTTATTTCCGATGCAACTTCTGTGTTTCATCGTGAATAAGAAGGGCAGAGGCATACAGTAAACCTGAAGTGAAGCATCGGAATCTATAACTAGTGTCACAGCAATGGTTCAAAACATAGTCAGTAAGAAGAGTCAGTCTTCTTGTACTTAAGTCGGCATTGTGACTTTTGTATTTAATTCCGCTGCAATTTCTGTGTTTCATCCTCAATAAGAAGGTCAGAGGGATACAGTTAACCTGAACGGAAGCATCGGAATCTCTAACTAGTGTCACAGGAATGGTTCAAAACTTAGTCAGTAAGAAGAGTCAGTCTTCTTGTACTTAAGTCGGCATTGTGCCTTTTGTATTTAATTCCGATGCAATTTCTGTGTTTCATCGTCAATTAGAAGGTCCAAGGGATACAGTAAACCTTAAGTGAAGCATCGGAATCTGTAACTAGCGCCACAGGAATGGTTCAAAGCATAGACACTAAGAAGAGTCAGTCTGCTTGTACTTAAGACGGCATTGTGCCTTTTCTATTTAATTCCGATGCAATATCTGTGTTTCATCGTCAATAAGAAGGTCAGAGGGATACAGTGAACCTGAGGTGAATCATCGGAATCTATAACTAGTGTCACAGGAATGGTTCAAAACATAGACAGTAGGAAGAGTCAGTCTTCTTGTACTTAAGTCGGCATTGTGCCTATTGTATTTAACTCCGATGCACTATCTGTGTTTCATCGTCAATACAAAGATCCAAGGGATACAGTAAACCTGAAATGAAGCATCGGAATCTATAACTAGTGTAACAGGAATTACTCAAAACAAAGACAGTAGGAAGATTCAGTCTACATGTACTTAAGTCGGCATCATGCCTTTTGTATTTATTTCCGATGCAATTTCTGTGATTCATCGTCAATAAGAAGATCCAAGCGATACAGTAAACCTGAAGTGAAGCATCGGAATCTATAACTAGTGTCACAGGAATGCTTCAAAACATAGACAAAAAGAAGAGTCAGTCTTCTTGTACTTAAGTCGGCATTGTGCCTTTTGTATTTAATTCCGATGCAATTTCTGTGATTCATCGTCAATATGAAGGTCAGAGGGATACAGTAAACCTGAAGTGAAGCATCGGAATCTATACTTGAGTCACTGGAATAGTTCAAAACATAGACATTAGGAAGAGTCAGTCTTCTTGTACTTAAATCGGCATTGTGCCTTTTCTATTTAATTCCGATTAAATTTCTGTATTTCGTCGAAATAAGAAGGTCCAAGGGATACAATAGCCCTGAAGTGACGCATCGGAATCTAAAACTAGTGTCACAGGAAAGTTTCAAAACATAGACAGTAGGAAGAGTCAGTCTACATGTACTTAAGTCGGCATTGTGCATTTTGTTTTTAATTCCGATGCAATTTCTGTGTTTCATCGCCAATAAGAAGGTCAGAGGGATACAGTAAACCTGAAGTGAAGCATCGGAATCTATAACTAGTGTCACAGGAATGGTTTCAAACATAGACAGTAGGAAGAGTCAGTCTTCCTGTACTTAAGTAGGCATTGTGCCATTTCTATTTAATTCCGATGTAATTTCTGTGTTTCATCGTCAATAAGAAGGTCAGAGGGATACAGTTAACCTGAAGTGAAGCATCGGAATCTGTAACTAGCGTCACAGGAATGGTTCAAAACATAGATATTAAGAAGAGTCCGTCTTCTTGTACTTAAGTCGGCATTGTGCATTTCCATTTAATTCCGATGCAATTTCTGTGTTTCATCGTCAATATGAAGGTCAGAGGTATGCAGTAAACCTGAAGTGAAGCATCGGAATCTATAACTAGCGTCACAGGAATGGTTCAAATCATAGACAGTAAGAAGAGTCAGTCTTCTCTTACTTAAGTCGGCATTGTGCCCTTTCTATTTAATTCCGATGCAATTTCTGTGTTTCATCGTCAATACGAACGTCCAAGGGATACAGTAAACCTGAAGTGAAGGATCTGAATCTATAACTAGTGTTACTGGATTGGTTCAAAGCATAGACAGTAGGAAGAGTCAGTCTTCTTGTACTTAAGTCGGCATTGTGCCTTTTCTATTTAATTCCGATGCAATTTCTGTGTTTCATCGTCAATAAGAAGGGCCAAGGGATACAGAAAACCTGAAGTGAAGCATCGGAATCTATAACTAGTGTCACAGGAAAGGTTCAAAACATAGACAAAAAGAAGAGTCGGTCTTCTCGTGTTCAAGCCGGCATTGTGACTTTTGCATTTAATTCCGATTCAATATCTGTGAGTCATCGTCAATACGAAGGTCAGAGGGATACTGTAAACCTGAAGTGAAGCATCGGAATCTATAACTAGTGTCACAGGAATGGTTCAAAACACTCTGTAAGAAGAGTCAGTCTTCTTGTACTTAAGTCGTCATTGTGCCTTTTGTATTTAATTCCGATGCAATTTCTGTGTTTCATCGTCAATAAGAAGGTCAGAGGGATACAGTAAACATAAAGTGTACCATCGGAATCTAAAACTAGTGTCACAGGAATGGTTCAAAACATAGACAGTAGGAAGAGTCAGTCTTCTTGTACTTAAGTCGGCATTGTGCATTTTGTATTTAATTCCGATGCAATTTCTGTGTTTCTTCGTCAATAAGAAGGTCCAAGGGACTCAGTAAACCTGAAGTGAAGCATCGCAATCTATAACTAGTGTCACAGGAATGGTTCAAAACACTCTGTAAGAAGAGTCAGTCTTCTTGTACTTAAGTCGTCATTGTGCCTTTTGTATTTAATTCCGATGCAATTTCTGTGTTTCATCGTCAATAAGAAGGTCAGAGGGATACAGTAATCCTGAAGTGAAGCATCGGAATCTATAACTAGTGTCACAGGAATGTTTCAAAAAATAGACAGTAGGAAGAGTCAGTCTTCTTGTACATAAGTCAGCATTGTGCCTTTTCTGTTTAATTCGATGCACTTTTAGTGTTTCATCGTCAATTAGAAGGTCCAAGGTATACAGTAAACCTAAAATGAAGCATCGGAATCTATAACTAGCGTCACAGGAACGTTTCAAAACATAGACAGTAGAAAAAGACAGTCTACATGTACTTAAGTCGGCATTGTGCCTTTTGTATTTAATTCCGATGCAATTTCTATGTTTCATCGTCAATAAGAAGGTCAGAGGGATACAGTAAACCTGAAGAGAAGCATCGGAATCTATAACTAGTGTCACAGGAATGGTTCAAAGCATAGACAGTAGGAAGAGTCAGTCTTCTTGTACATAAGTCAGCATTGTGCCTTTTCTGTTTAATTCCGATGCAATTTCTGTGTCTCATCGTCTATAAGAAGGTCAGAGGGATACAGTATACCTGAAGTGGAGCATCGGAATCCATAACTAGTGTCACAGGAATGGTTTCAAACATAGACAGTAGGAAGAGTCAGTCTTCCTGTACTTAAGTAGGCATTGTGCCATTTCTATTTAATTCCGATGTAATTTCTGTGTTTCATCGTCAATAAGAAGGTCAGAGGGATACAGAAAACCTGAAGTGAAGCATCGGAATCTGTAACTAGCGTCACAGGAATGGTTCAAAACATAGATATTAAGAAGAGTCCGTCTTCTTGTACTTAAGTCGGCATTGTGCATTTCCATTTAATTCCGATGCAATTTCTGTGTTTCATCGTCAATAAGAAGGTCAGAGGTATGCAGTAAACCTGAAGTGAAGCATCGGAATCTATAACTAGTGTCACAGGAATGGTTCAAATCATAGACAGTAAGAAGAGTCAGTCTTCTCTTACTTAAGTCGGCATTGTGCCCTTTCTATTTAATTCCGATGCAATTTCTGTGATTCATCGTCAAATCGAACGTCCAAGGGATACAGTAAACCTGAAGTGAAGCATCTGAATCTATAACTAGTGTTACTGGAATGGTTCAAAAGATAGACAGTAGGAAGAGTCAGTTTTCTTGTACTTAAGTCGGCATTGTGCCTTTTCTATTTAATTCCGATGCAATTTCTGTGTTTCATCGTCAATAAGAAGGGCCAAGGGATACAGAAAACCTGAAGTGAAGCATCGGAATCTATAACTAGTGTCACAGGAAAGGTTCAAAACATAGACAAAAAGAAGAGTCGGTCTTCTTGTACTCAAGCCGGCATTGTGACTTTTGCATTTAATTCCGATTCAATATCTGTGAGTCATCGTCAATACGAACGTCAGAGGGATACAGTAAACCTGAAGTGAAGCATCGGAATCTATAACTAGTGTCACAGGAATGGTTCAAAACACTCTGTAAGAAGAGTCAGTCTTCTTGTACTTAAGACGTCATTGTGCCTTTTGTATTTAATTCCGATGCAATTTCTGTGTTTCATCGTCAATAAGAAGGTCAGAGGGATACAGTGAACCTGAGGTGAATCATCGGAATCTATAACTAGTGTCACAGGAATGGTTCAAAACATAGACAGTAGGAAGAGTCAGTCTTCTTGTACTTAAGTCGGCATTGTGCTTTTTGTATTTAATTCCGATGCAATTTCTGTGTTTCATCGTCAATAAGGTCAGAGGGATACAGTAAACCTAAAGTGAAGCATCGGAATCTATAACTAGTGTCACAGGAATGGTTCAAAACAGTCAGTAAGAAGAGTCAGTCTGCTTGTACTTAAGACGGCATTGTGCCTTTTCTATTTAATTCCGACGCAATATCTGTGTTTCATCGTCAATAAGAAGGTCAGAGGGATACAGTGAACCTGAGGTGAAGCATCGGAATCTATAACTAGTGTCACAGGAATGGTTCAAAACACAGACAGTAGGAAGAGTCAGTCTTCTTGTACTTAAGTCGGCATTGTGCCTTTTGTATTTAATTCCGATGCAATTTCTGTGTTTCATCGTCAATTAGAAGGTCCAAGGGATACAGTAAACCTTAAGTGAAGCATCGGAATCTGTAACTAGCGCCACAGGAATGGTTCAAAGCATAGACACTAAGAAGAGTCAGTCTGCATGTACTTAAGACGGCATTGTGCCTTTTCTATTTAATTCCGATGCAATATCTGTGTTTCATCGTCAATAAGAAGGTCAGAGGGATACAGTGAACCTGAGGTGAAGCATCGGAATCTATAACTAGTGTCACAGGAATGGTTCAAAACATAGACAGTAGGAAGAGTCAGTCTTCTTGTACTTAAGTCGGCATTGTGCCTATTGTATTTAACTCCGATGCACTATCTGTGTTTCATCGTCAATACAAAGATCCAAGGGATACAGTAAACCTGAAATGAAGCATCGGAATCTATAACTAGTGTAACAGGAATTATTCAAAACAAAGACAGTAGGAAGATTCAGTCTACATGTACTTAAGTCGGCATCATGCCTTTTGTATTTATTTCCGATGCAATTTCTGTGATTCATCGTCAATAAGAAGATCCAAGCGATACAGTAAACCTGAAGTGAAGCATCGGAATCTATAACTAGTGTCACAGGAATGCTTCAAAACATAGACAAAAAGAAGAGTCAGTCTTCTTGTACTTAAGTCGGCATTGTGCCTTTTGTATTTAATTCCGATGCAATTTCTGTGATTCATCGTCAATATGAAGGTCAGAGGGATACAGTAAACCTGAAGTGAAGCATCGGAATCTATACTTGAGTCACTGGAATAGTTCAAAACATAGACATTAGGAAGAGTCAGTCTTCTTGTACTTAAATCGGCATTGTGCCTTTTCTATTTAATTCCGATTAAATTTCTGTATTTCGTCGAAATAAGAAGGTCCAAGGGATACAATAACCCTGAAGTGACGCATCGGAATCTAAAACTAGTGTCACAGGAAAGTTTCAAAACATAGACAGTAGGAAGAGTCAGTCTACATGTACTTAAGTCGGCATTGTGCATTTTGTTTTTAATTCCGATGCAATTTCTGTGTTTCATCGCCAATAAGAAGGTCAGAGGGATACAGTAAACCTGAAGTGAAGCATCGGAATCTATAACTAGTGTCACAGGAATGGTTTCAAACATAGACAGTAGGAAGAGTCAGTCTTCCTGTACTTAAGTAGGCATTGTGCCATTTCTATTTAATTCCGATGTAATTTCTGTGTTTCATCGTCAATAAGAAGGTCAGAGGGATACAGTTAACCTGAAGTGAAGCATCGGAATCTGTAACTAGCGTCACAGGAATGGTTCAAAACATAGATATTAAGAAGAGTCCGTCTTCTTGTACTTAAGTCGGCATTGTGCATTTCCATTTAATTCCGATGCAATTTCTGTGTTTCATCGTCAATATGAAGGTCAGAGGTATGCAGTAAACCTGAAGTGAAGCATCGGAATCTATAACTAGCGTCACAGGAATGGTTCAAATCATAGACAGTAAGAAGAGTCAGTCTTCTCTTACTTAAGTCGGCATTGTGCCCTTTCTATTTAATTCCGATGCAATTTCTGTGTTTCATCGTCAATACGAACGTCCAAGGGATACAGTAAACCTGAAGTGAAGGATCTGAATCTATAACTAGTGTTACTGGATTGGTTCAAAACATAGACAGTAGGAAGAGTCAGTCTTCTTGTACTTAAGTCGGCATTGTGCCTTTTCTATTTAATTCCAATGCAATTTCTGTGTTTCATCGTCAATAAGAAGGGCCAAGGGATACAGAAAACCTGAAGTGAAGCATCGGAATCTATAACTAGTGTCACAAGAAAGGTTCAAAACATAGACAAAAAGAAGAGTCGGTCTTCTTGTACTCAAGCCGGCATTGTGACTTTTGCATTTAATTCCGATTCAATATCTGTGAGTCATCGTCAATACGAAGGTCAGAGGGATACTGTAAACCTGAAGTGAAGCATCGGAATCTATAACTAGTGTCACAGGAATGGTTCAAAACACTCTGTAAGAAGAGTCAGTCTTCTTGTACTTAAGTCGTCATTGTGCCTTTTGTATTTAATTCCGATGCAATTTCTGTGTTTCATCGTCAATAAGAAGATCAGAGGGATACAGTAAACATAAAGTGTACCATCGGAATCTAAAACTAGTGTCACAGGAATGGTTCAAAACATAGACAGTAGGAAGAGTCAGTCTTCTTGTACTTAAGTCGGCATTGTGCATTTTGTATTTAATTCCGATGCAATTTCTGTGTTTCTTCGTCAATAAGAAGGTCCAAGGGACTCAGTAAACCTGAAGTGAAGCATCGCAATCTATAACTAGTGTCACAGGAATGGTTCAAAACACTCTGTAAGAAGAGTCAGTCTTCTTGTACTTAAGTCGTCATTGTGCCTTTTGTATTTAATTCCGATGCAATTTCTGTGTTTCATCGTCAATAAGAAGGTCAGAGGGATATAGTAATCCTGAAGTGAAGCATCGGAATCTATAACTAGTGTCACAGGAATGTTTCAAAACATAGACAGTAGGAAGAGTCAGTCTTCTTGTACATAAGTCAGCATTGTGCCTTTTCTGTTTAATTCCGATGCACTTTCTGTGTTTCATCGTCAATTAGAAGGTCCAAGGTATACAGTAAACCTAAAATGAAGCATCGGAATCTATAAATAGCGTCACAGGAACGTTTCAAAACATAGACAGTAGAAAAAGACAGTCTACATGTACTTAAGTCGGCATTGTGCCTTTTGTATTTAATTCCGATGCAATTTCTATGTTTCATCGTCAATAAGAAGGTCAGAGGGATACAGTAAACCTGAAGAGAAGCATCGGAATATATAACTAGTGTCACAGGAATGGTTCAAAGCATAGACAGTAGGAAGAGTCAGTCTTCTTGTACATAAGTCAGCATTGTGCCTTTTCTGTTTAATTCCGATGCAATTTCTGTGTCTCATCGTCTATAAGAAGGTCAGAGGGATACAGTATACCTGAAGTGGAGCATCGGAATCCATAACTAGTGTCACAGGAATGGTTTCAAACATAGACAGTAGGAAGAGTCAGTCTTCCTGTACTTAAGTAGGCATTGTGCCATTTCTATTTAATTCCGATGTAATTTCTGTGTTTCATCGTCAATAAGAAGGTCAGAGGGATACAGAAAACCTGAAGTGAAGCATCGGAATCTGTAACTAGCGTCACAGGAATGGTTCAAAACATAGATATTAAGAAGAGTCCGTCTTCTTGTACTTAAGTCGGCATTGTGCATTTCCATTTAATTCCGATGCAATTTCTGTGTTTCATCGTCAATAAGAAGGTCAGAGGTATGCAGTAAACCTGAAGTGAAGCATCGGAATCCATAACTAGTGTCACAGGAATGGTTCAAATCATTGACAGTAAGAAGAGTCAGTCTTCTCTTACTTAAGTCGGCATTGTGCCCTTTCTATTTAATTCCGATGCAATTTCTGTGATTCATCGTCAAATCGAACGTCCAAGGGATACAGAAAACCTGAAGTGAAGCATCTTAATCTATAACTAGTGTTACTGGAATGGTTCAAAAGATAGACAGTAGGAAGAGTCAGTTTTCTTGTACTTAAGTCGGCATTGTGCCTTTTCTATTTAATTCCGATGCAATTTCTGTGTTTCATCGTCAATAAGAAGGGCCAAGGGATACAGAAAACCTGAAGTGAAGCATCGGAATCTATAACTAGTGTCACAGGAAAGGTTCAAAACATAGACAAAAAGAAGAGTCGGTCTTCTTGTACTCAAGCCGGCATTGTGACTTTTGCATTTAATTCCGATTCAATATCTGTGAGTCATCGTCAATACGAACGTCAGAGGGATACAGTAAACCTGAAGTGAAGCATCGGAATCTATAACTAGTGTCACAGGAATGGTTCAAAACACTCTGTAAGAAGAGTCAGTCTTCTTGTACTTAAGTCGTCATTGTGCCTTTTGTATTTAATTCCGATGCAATTTCTGTGTTTAATCGTCAATAAGAAGGTCAAAGGGATACAGTAAACCCGAAGTGAAGCATCGAAATCAATAACTAGTGTCACAGGAATGGTTCAAAACACTCAGTAAGAAGAGTCAGTCTTCTTGTACTTAAATCGGCATTGTTCCGTTTGTATTTAATTCCGATGCAATTTCTGTGATTCATCGTCAATAAGAGGGCCAGAGGGATACAGTAAACCTGAAGTGTAGCATCGGAATTTAAAACTAGTGTCACAGGAATGGTTCAAAACATACACAGTAGGAAGAGTCAGTCTACTTGTACTTAAGTCGGCATTGTGCCTATTGTATTTAATTCCGATGCAATTTCTGTGTTTCATCGTCAATAAGAAGGTCCAAGGGACTCAGTAAACCAGAAGTGAAGCATCGGAATCTATCACTAGTGTCACAGGAATGGTTTAAAGAATAGACAGTAAGAAAGGTCAGTCTTCTTGTACTTAAGTCGGCATTGTTCCTTTTGTATTTACTTCCGATGCAATTTCTGTGTTTCATCCTCAATAAGAAGGTCAGAGGGATACAGTAAACCTGAACGGAAGCATCGGAATCTCTAACTAGTGTCACAGGAATGGTTCAAAACTTAGTCAGTAAGAAGAGTCAGTCTTCTTGTACTTAAGTCGGCATTGTGCCTTTTGTATTTAATTCCGATGCAATTTCTGTGTTTCATCGTCAATTAGAAGGTCCAAGGGATACACTAAACCTTAAGTGAAGCATCGGAATCTGTAACTAGCGCCACAGGAATGGTTCAAAGCATAGACACTGAGAAGAGTCAGTCTGCTTGTACTTAAGACGGCATTGTGCCTTTTCTATTTAATTCCGATGCAATATCTGTGTTTCATCGTCAATAAGAAGGTCAGAGGGATACAGTGAACCTGAGGTGAAGCATCGGAATCTATAACTAGTGTCACAGGAATGGTTCAAAACATAGACAGTAGGAAGAGTCAGTCTTCTTGTACTTAAGTCGGCATTGTGCCTATTGTATTTAACTCCGATGCACTATCTGTGTTTCATCGTCAATACAAAGATCCAAGGGATACAGTAAACCTGAAATGAAGCATCGGAATCTATAACTAGTGTAACAGGAATTATTCAAAACAAAGACAGTAGGAAGATTCAGTCTACATGTACTTAAGTCGGCATCATGCCTTTTGTATTTATTTCCGATGCAATTTCTGTGATTCATCGTCAATAAGAAGATCCAAGCGATACAGTAAACCTGAAGTGAAGCATCGGAATCTATAACTAGTGTCACAGGAATGCTTCAAAACATAGACAAAAAGAAGAGTCAGTCTTCTTGTACTTAAGTCGGCATTGTGCCTTTTGTATTTAATTCCGATGCAATTTCTGTGATTCATCGTCAATATGAAGGTCAGAGGGATACAGTAAACCTGAAGTGAAGCATCGGAATCTATACTTGAGTCACTGGAATAGTTCAAAACATAGACATTAGGAAGAGTCAGTCTTCTTGTACTTAAATCGGCATTGTGCCTTTTCTATTTAATTCCGATTAAATTTCTGTATTTCGTCGAAATAAGAAGGTCCAAGGGATACAATAACCCTGAAGTGACGCATCGGAATCTAAAACTAGTGTCACAGGAAAGTTTCAAAACATAGACAGTAGGAAGAGTCAGTCTACATGTACTTAAGTCGGCATTGTGCATTTTGTTTTTAATTCCGATGCAATTTCTGTGTTTCATCGCCAATAAGAAGGTCAGAGGGATACAGTAAACCTGTAGTGAAGCATCGGAATCTATAACTAGTGTCACAGGAATGGTTTCAAACATAGACAGTAGGAAGAGTCAGTCTTCCTGTACTTAAGTAGGCATTGTGCCATTTCTATTTAATTCCGATGTAATTTCTGTGTTTCATCGTCAATAAGAAGGTCAGAGGGATACAGTTAACCTGAAGTGAAGCATCGGAATCTGTAACTAGCGTCACAGGAATGGTTCAAAACATAGATATTAAGAAGAGTCCGTCTTCTTGTACTTAAGTCGGCATTGTGCATTTCCATTTAATTCCGATGCAATTTCTGTGTTTCATCGTCAATATGAAGGTCAGAGGTATGCAGTAAACCTGAAGTGAAGCATCGGAATCTATAACTAGCGTCACAGGAATGGTTCAAATCATAGACAGTAAGAAGAGTCAGTCTTCTCTTACTTAAGTCGGCATTGTGCCCTTTCTATTTAATTCCGATGCAATTTCTGTGTTTCATCGTCAATACGAACGTCCAAGGGATACAGTAAACCTGAAGTGAAGGATCTGAATCTATAACTAGTGTTACTGGATTGGTTCAAAACATAGACAGTAGGAAGAGTCAGTCTTCTTGTACTTAAGTCGGCATTGTGCCTTTTCTATTTAATTCCGATGCAATTTCTGTGTTTCATCGTCAATAAGAAGGGCCAAGGGATACAGAAAACCTGAAGTGAAGCATCGGAATCTATAACTAGTGTCACAAGAAAGGTTCAAAACATAGACAAAAAGAAGAGTCGGTCTTCTTGTACTCAAGCCGGCATTGTGACTTTTGCATTTAATTCCGATTCAATATCTGTGAGTCATCGTCAATACGAAGGTCGGAGGGATACTGTAAACCTGAAGTGAAGCATCGGAATCTATAACTAGTGTCACAGGAATGGTTCAAAACACTCTGTAAGAAGAGTCAGTCTTCTTGTACTTAAGTCGTCATTGTGCCTTTTGTATTTAATTCCGATGCAATTTCTGTGTTTCATCGTCAATAAGAAGGTCAGAGGGATACAGTAAACATAAAGTGTACCATCGGAATCTAAAACTAGTGTCACAGGAATGGTTCAAAACATAGACAGTAGGAAGAGTCAGTCTTCTTGTACTTAAGTCGGCATTGTGCATTTTGTATTTAATTCCGATGCAATTTCTGTGTTTCTTCGTCAATAAGAAGGTCCAAGGGACTCAGTAAACCTGAAGTGAAGCATCGCAATCTATAACTAGTGTCACAGGAATGGTTCAAAACACTCTGTAAGAAGAGTCAGTCTTCTTGTACTTAAGTCGTCATTGTGCCTTTTGTATTTAATTCCGATGCAATTTCTGTGTTTCATCGTCAATAAGAAGGTCAGAGGGATACAGTAATCCTGAAGTGAAGCATCGGAATCTATAACTAGTGTCACAGGAATGTTTCAAAACATAGACAGTAGGAAGAGTCAGTCTTCTTGTACATAAGTCAGCATTGTGCCTTTTCTGTTTAATTCCGATGCACTTTCTGTGTTTCATCGTCAATTAGAAGGTCCAAGGTATACAGTAAACCTAAAATGAAGCATCGGAATCTATAAATAGCGTCACAGGAACGTTTCAAAACATAGACAGTAGAAAAAGACAGTCTACATGTACTTAAGTCGGCATTGTGCCTTTTGTATTTAATTCCGATGCAATTGCTATGTTTCATCGTCAATAAGAAGGTCAGAGGGATACAGTAAACCTGAAGAGAAGCATCGGAATCTATAACTAGTGTCACAGGAATGGTTCAAAGCATAGACAGTAGGAAGAGTCAGTCTTCTTGTACATAAGTCAGCATTGTGCCTTTTCTGTTTAATTCCGATGCAATTTCTGTGTCTCATCGTCTATAAGAAGGTCAGAGGGATACAGTATACCTGAAGTGGAGCATCGGAATCCATAACTAGTGTCACAGGAATGGTTTCAAACATAGACAGTAGGAAGAGTCAGTCTTCCTGTACTTAAGTAGGCATTGTGCCATTTCTATTTAATTCCGATGTAATTTCTGTGTTTCATCGTCAATAAGAAGGTCAGAGGGATACAGAAAACCTGAAGTGAAGCATCGGAATCTGTAACTAGCGTCACAGGAATGGTTCAAAACATAGATATTAAGAAGAGTCCGTCTTCTTGTACTTAAGTCGGCATTGTGCATTTCCATTTAATTCCGATGCAATTTCTGTGTTTCATCGTCAATAAGAAGGTCAGAGGTATGCAGTAAACCTGAAGTGAAGCATCGGAATCCATAACTAGTGTCACAGGAATGGTTCAAATCATTGACAGTAAGAAGAGTCAGTCTTCTCTTACTTAAGTCGGCATTGTGCCCTTTCTATTTAATTCCGATGCAATTTCTGTGATTCATCGTCAAATCGAACGTCCAAGGGATACAGTAAACCTGAAGTGAAGCATCTGAATCTATAACTAGTGTTACTGGAATGGTTCAAAAGATAGACAGTAGGAAGAGCAGTTTTCTTGTACTTAAGTCGGCATTGTGCCTTTTCTATTTAATTCCGATGCAATTTCTGTGTTTCATCGTCAATAAGAAGGGCCAAGGGATACAGAAAACCTGAAGTGAAGCATCGGAATCTATAACTAGTGTCACAGGAAAGGTTCAAAACATAGACAAAAAGAAGAGTCGGTCTTCTTGTACTCAAGCCGGAATTGTGACTTTTGCATTTAATTCCGATTCAATATCTGTGAGTCATCGTCAATACGAACGTCAGAGGGATACAGTAAACCTGAAGTGAAGCATCGGAATCTATAACTAGTGTCACAGGAATGGTTCAAAACACTCTGTAAGAAGAGTCAGTCTTCTTGTACTTAAGTCGTCATTGTGCCTTTTGTATTTAATTCCGATGCAATTTCTGTGTTTCATCGTCAATAAGAAGGTCAAAGGGATACAGTAAACCCGAAGTGAAGCATCGAAATCAATAACTAGTGTCACAGGAATGGTTCAAAACACTCAGTAAGAAGAGTCAGTCTTCTTGTACTTAAATCGGCATTGTTCCGTTTGTATTTAATTCCGATGCAATTTCTGTGATTCATCGTCAATAAGAGGGCCAGAGGGATACAGTAAACCTGAAGTGTAGCATCGGAATTTAAAACTAGTGTCACAGGAATGGTTCAAAACATACACAGTAGGAAGAGTCAGTCTACTTGTACTTAAGTCGGCATTGTGCCTATTGTATTTAATTCCGATGCAATTTCTGTGATTCATCGTCAAATCGAACGTCCAAGGGATACAGTAAACCTGAAGTGAAGCATCTGAATCTATAACTAGTGTTACTGGAATGGTTCAAAAGATAGACAGTAGGAAGAGCAGTTTTCTTGTACTTAAGTCGGCATTGTGCCTTTTCTATTTAATTCCGATGCAATTTCTGTGTTTCATCGTCAATAAGAAGGGCCAAGGGATACAGAAAACCTGAAGTGAAGCATCGGAATCTATCACTAGTGTCACAGGAATGGTTCAAAGAATAGACAGTAAGAAAGGTCAGTCTTCTTGTACTTAAGTCGGCATTGTTCCTTTTGTATTTACTTCCGATGCAATTTCTGTGTTTCATCCTCAATAAGAAGGTCAGAGGGATACAGTAAACCTGAACGGAAGCATCGGAATCTCTAACTAGTGTCACAGGAATGGTTCAAAACTTAGTCAGTAAGAAGAGTCAGTCTTCTTGTACTTAAGTCGGCATTGTGCCTTTTGTATTTAATTCCGATGCAATTTCTGTGTTTCATCGTCAATTAGAAGGTCCAAGGGATACACTAAACCTTAAGTGAAGCATCGGAATCTGTAACTAGCGCCACAGGAATGGTTCAAAGCATAGACACTAAGAAGAGTCAGTCTGCTTGTACTTAAGACGGCATTGTGCCTTGTCTATTTAATTCCGATGCAATATCTGTGTTTCATCGTCAATAAGAAGGTCAGAGGGATACAGTGAACCTGAGGTGAAGCATCGGAATCTATAACTAGTGTCACAGGAATGGTTCAAAACATAGACAGTAGGAAGAGTCAGTCTTCTTGTACTTAAGTCGGCATTGTGCTTTTTGTATTTAATTCCGATGCAATTTCTGTGTTTCATCGTCAATAAGAAGGTCAGAGGGATACAGTAAACCTAAAGTGAAGCATCGGAATCTATAACTAGTGTCACAGGAATGGTTCAAAACAGTCAGTAAGAAGAGTCAGTCTTCTTGTACTTAAGTCGGCATTGTGCCGTTTCTATTTAATTCCGATGCAATTTCTGTGTTTCATCGTCGAAAAGAAGATCAGAGGGATACAGTAAACCTGAAGAGAAGCATCGAAATCTATAACTAGTGTCACAGGAATGGTTCAAAACATAGACAAGAAGATGAGTCAGTCTTCTAGTACTTAAGTCGGCATTGTGCCTTTTGTATTTAATTCCGCTGCAATTTCTGTGATTCATCGTCAATAAGAATTTCAGAGGGATACAGCAAACCTGAAGTGAAGCATCGGAATCTATAACTAGTGTCACAGGAATGGTTCAAAACAGTCAGTAAGAAGAGTCAGTCTTCTTGTACTTAAGTCGGCATTGTGCTTTTTTGTATTTAATTCCGATGCAATTTCTGTGTTTCATCGTCAATTAGAAGGTCCAAGGGAAACAGTAAACCTGAAGTGAAGCATCGGAATCTGTAACTAGCTTCACAGGAATGGTTCAAAGCATAGACACTAAGAAGAGTCAGTCTGCTTGTACTTAAGACGGCATTGTGCCTTTTCTATTTAATTCCGATGCAATATCTTCGTTTCATCGTGAATAAGAAAGTCAGAGGGATACAGTGAACCTGAGGCGAAGCATTGGAATCTATAACTAGTGTCACAGGAATGGTTCAAAACATAGACATTAGGAAGAGTCAGTCTTCTTGTACTTAAGTCGGCATTGTGCCTTTTGTATTTAATTACGATGCAATTTCTGTGTTTCGTCGTCATAAAGAAGGTCAGAGGGATGCAGTGAAGCTGAAGTGAAGCATCGGAATCTATAACTAATGTCACAGGATTCGTTCAAAACGTAGACAGTAGGATGAGTCAGTCTTCTTGTACTTAAGTCGGCATTGTGCCTTTTCTATTAAATTCCGGTGCAATTTCTGTGTTTCATCGTCGATGAGAACGTCCAAGGGATACAGTAAACCTGAAGTGAAGCATCGGAATCTATAACGAGTGTCAAAGGAATGGTTCAAAACATAGACAGTAGGAAGAGTCAGTCTTCTTGTACTTAAGTCGGCATTGTGCCTATTGTATTTAACTCCGATGCACTATCTGTGTTTCATCGTCAATACAAAGATCCAAGGGATACAGTAAACCTGAAATGAAGCATCGGAATCTATAACTAGTGTCACAGGAATTATTCAAAACAAAGACAGTAGGAAGATTCAGTCTACATGTACTTAAGTCGGCATCGTGCCTTTTGCATTTATTTCCGATGCAATTTCTGTGATTCATCGTCAATAAGAAGATCCAAGCGATACAGTAAACCTGAAGTGAAGCATCGGAATCTATAACTAGTGTCACAGGAATGCTTCAAAACATAGACAAAAAGAAGAGTCAGTCTTCTTGTACTTAAGTCGTCATTGTGCCTTTTGTATTTAATTCCGATGCAATTTCTGTGATTCATCGTCAATATGAAGGTCAGAGGGATACAGTAAACCTGAAGTGAAGCATCGGAATCTATACTTGAGTCACTGGAATAGTTCAAAACATAGACATTAGGAAGAGTCAGTCTTCTTGTACTTAAATCGGCATTGTGCCTTTTCTATTTAATTCCGATTAAATTTCTGTATTTCGTCGAAATAAGTAGGTCCAAAGGATACAGTATACCTGAAGTGATGCATCGGAATCTATAACTAATGTAACAGGAATCGTTCAAAACATAGAAAGTAGGAACAGCCAGTCTTCTTGTACTTATGTCGGCATTGTGCCTTTTGTATTTAATTGCGATGCAATTTCTGTGTTTCATCGTCCAAAAGAAGGTCAGAGGGATACAGTAAACTTGAAGTGAAGCATCGGAATCTATAACTAGTGTCATAGGAATGGTTCAAAACATAGACAGTAGGAAGAGTCAGTCTTCTTGTACTTAAGTCAGCAATGTGCCTTTTGTATTTCTTTACGATGCAATTTCTGTGTTTCATCGTCAATAAGAAGGTCCAAGGGATACAATAACCCTGAAGTGACGCATCGGAATCTAAAACTAGTGTCACAGGAGAGTTTCAAAACATAGACAGTAGGAAGAGTCAGTCTACATGTACTTAAGTCGGCATTGTGCATTTTGTTTTTAATTCCGATGCAATTTCTGTGTTTCATCGCCAATAAGAAGGTCAGAGGGATACAGTAAACCTGAAGTGAAGCATCGGAATCTATAACTAGTGTCACAGGAATGGTTTCAAACATAGACAGTAGGAAGAGTCAGTCTTCCTGTACTTAAGTAGGCATTGTGCCATTTCTATTTAATTCCGATGTAATTTCTGTGTTTCATCGTCAATAAGAAGGTCAGAGGGATACAGTTAACCTGAAGTGAAGCATCGGAATCTGTAACTAGCGTCACAGGAATGGTTCAAAACATAGATATTAAGAAGAGTCCGTCTTCTTGTACTTAAGTCGGCATTGTGCATTTCCATTTAATTCCGATGCAATTTCTGTGTTTCATCGTCAATAAGAAGGTCAGAGGTATGCTGTAAACCTGAAGTGAAGCATCGGAATCTATAACTAGTGTCACAGGAATGGTTCAAATCATAGACAGTAAGAAAAGTCAGTCTTCTCTTACATAAGTCGGCATTGTGCCCTTTCTATTTAATTCCGATGCAATTTCTGTGTTTCATCGTCAATACGAACGTCCGAGGGATACAGTAAACCTGAAGTGAAGGATCTGAATCTATAACTAGTGTTACTGGAATGGTTCAAAACATAGACAGTAGGAAGAGTCAGTCTTCTTGTACATAAGTCGGCATTGTGCCTTTTCTATTTAATTCCGATGCAATTTCTGTGTTTCATCGTCAATAAGAAGGTCAGAGGGATACAGTAATCCTGAAGTGAAGCATCGGAATCTATAACTAGTGTCACAGGAATGGTTCAAAACATAGACAGTGAGAATAGTCAGTCTTCTTGTACATAAGTCAGCATTGTGCCTTTTCTGTTTTATTCCGATGCACTTTCTGTGTTTCATCGTCAATTAGAAGGTCCAATGTATACAGTAAACCTGAAATGAAGCATCGGAATCTATAACTAGCTTCACAGGAACGTTTCAAAACATAGACAGTAGAAAAAGACAGTCTACATGTACTTAAGTCGGCATTGTGCCTTTTGTATTTAATTCCGATGCAATTTCTAAGTTTCATCGTCAATAAGAAGGTCAGAGGGATACAGTAAACCTGAAGAGAAGCATCGGAATCTCTAACTAGTGTCACAGGAATGGTTCAAAACATAGTCAGTAAGGAGAGTCAGTCTTCTTAAACTTAAGTCGGCATTGTGCCATTTGTATTTAATTCACATGCAATTTCAGTGTTTCATCGTCAATAAGATGGTCAGAGGGATACAGTAAACCTGAAGTGAAGCATCGAAATCAATAACTAGTGTCACAGGAATGGTTCAAAACACTCAGTAAAAAGAGTCAGTCTTCTTGTACTTAAATCGGCATTGTTCCTTTTGTATTTAATTCCGATGCAATTTCTGTGATTCATCGTTAATAAGAGGGCCAAAGGGATACAGTAAACCTGAAGTGTAGCATCGGAATCTAAAACTAGTGTCACAGGAATGGTTCAAAACATACACAGTAGGAAGAGTCAGTATACTTGTACTTAAGTCGGCATTGTGCCTATTGTATTTAATTCCGATGCAATTTCTGTGTTTCATCGTCAATAAGAAGGTCCAAGGGACTCAGTAAACCAGAAGTGAAGCATCGGAATCTATCACTAGTGTCACAGGAATGGTTCAAAGCATAGACAGTAAGAAAGGTCAGTCTTCTTGTACTTAAGTCGGCATTGTTCCTTTTGTATTTACTTCCGATGCAATTTCTGTGTTTCATCGTCAATAAGAAGGTCAGAGGGATACAGTAATCCTGAAGTGAAGCATCGGAATCCATAACAAGTGTCACAGGAATGGTTCAAAACATAGACAGTAGGAAGAGTCAATCTTCGTGTACTTAAGTCAGCATTGTGCCTTTTGTATTTAATTCCGATGCAATTTCTGTGTTTCATCGTCAATAAGAAGGTCCAAGGGATACAGTAAACGTGAAGTGAAGCATCGGAATCTATATCTAGTGTCAAAGGAATGGTTCAAAGCATAGACAGTAAGTAGAGTCAGTCTTCTAGTACTTAAGTCGGCATTGTGCCATTTGTATTTAATTCCGATGCAATTTCTGTGTTTCATCGTCTTTAAGAAGGTCAGAGGGATACAGTATACCTGAAGTGGAGCATCGGAATCCATAACTAGTGTCACAGGAATGGTTTGAAACATAGACAGTAGGAAGAGACAGTCTACATGTACTCAAGTAGGCATTGTGCCATTTCTATTTAATTCCGATGTAATTTCTGTGTTTCATCGTCAATAAGAAGGTCAGAGGGATACAGAAAACCTGATGTGAAGCATCGGAATCTGTAACTAGCGTCACAGGAATGGTTCAAAACATAGATATTAAGAAGAGTCCGTATTCTTGTACTTAAGTCGGCATTGTGCATTTCCATTTAATTCCGATGCAATTTCTGTGTTTCATCGTCAATAAGAAGGTCAGAGGTATGCAGTAAACCAGAAGTGAAGCATCGGAATCTATAACTAGTGTCACAGGAATGGTTCAAATCATAGACAGTAAGAAGAGTCAGTCTTCTCTTACTTAAGTCGGCATTGTGCCCTTTCTATTTAATTCGGATGCAATTTCTGTGATTCATCGTCAATACGAACGTCCAAGGGATACAGTAAACCTGAAGTGAAGCATCTGAATCTATAACTAGTGTTACTGGAATGGTTCAAAACATAGACAGTAGGAAGAGTCAGCCTTCTTGTACTTAAGTCGGCATTGTGCCTTTTCTATTTAATTCCGATGCAATTTCTGTGTTTCATCGTCAATAAGAAGGGCCAAGGGATACAGAAAACCTGAAGTGAAGCATCGGAATCTATAACTAGTGTCACAGGAAAGGTTCAAAACATAGACAAAAAGAAGAGTCGGTCTTCTTGTACTCTAGCCGGCATTGTGACTTTTGCATTTAATTCCGATTCAATATCTGTGAGTCATCGTCAATACGAACGTCAGAGGGATACAGTAAACCTGAAGTGAAGCATCGGAATCTATAACTAGTGTCACAGGAATGGTTCAAAACACTCTGTAAGAAGAGTCAGTCTTCTTGTACTTAAGACGTCATTGTGCCTTTTGTATTTAATTCCGATGCAATTTCTGTGTTTCTTCGTCAATAAGAAGGTCAGAGGGATACAGTAAACATAAAGTGTACCATCGGAATCTAAAACTAGTGTCACAGGAATGGTTCAAAACATAGACAGCAGGAAGAGTCAGTCTTCTTGTACTTAAGTCGGCATTGTGCCTTTTGTATTTAATTCCGATGCAATTTCTGTGTTTCTTCGTCAATAAGAAGGTCCAAGGGACTCAGTAAACCTGAAGTGAAGCATCGGAATCTATAACTAATGTCACAGGAATGGTTCAAAACATAGACAGTAGGAAGAGTCAGTCTTCTTGTACATAAGTCAGCATTGTGCCTTTTCTGTTTAATTCCGATGCACTTTCTGTGTTTCATCGTCAATTAGAAGGTCCAAGGTATACAGTAAACCTGAAATGAAGCATCGGAATCTATAACTAGCGTCACAGGGACGTTTCAAAACATAGACAGTAGAAAAAGACAGTCTACATGTACTTAAGTCGGCATTGTGCCTTTTGTATTTAATTCCGATGCAATTTCTATGTTTCATCGTCAATAAGAAGGTCAGAGGGATACAGTAAACCTGAAGAGAAGCATCGGAATCTCTAACTAGTGTCACAGGAATGGTTCAAAACATAGTCAGTAAGGAGAGTCAGTCTTCTTAAACTTAAGTCGGCATTGTGCCATTTTATTTAATTCACATGCAATTTCTGTGTTTCATCGTCAATAAGAAGGTCAAAGGGATACAGTAAACCCGAAGTGAAGCATCGAAATCAATAACTAGTGTCACAGGAATGGTTCAAAACACTTAGTAAGAAGAGTCAGTCTTCTTGTACTTAAATCGGCATTGTTCCGTTTGTATTTAATTCCGATGCAATTTCTGTGATTCATCGTCAATAAGAGGGCCAGAGGGATACAGTAAACCTGAAGTGTAGCATCGGAATTTAAAACTAGTGTCACAGGAATGGTTCAAAACATACACAGTAGGAAGAGTCAGTCTACTTGTACCTAAGTCGGCATTGAGCCTATTGTATTTAATTCCGATGCAATTTCTGTGTTTCATCGTCAATAAGAAGGTCCAAGGGACTCAGTAAACCAGAAGTGAAGCATCGGAATCTATCACTAGTGTCACAGGAATGGTTCAAAGCATAGACAGTAAGAAAGGTCAGTCTTCTTGTACTTAAGTCGGCATTGTTCCTTTTGTATTTACTTCCGATGCAATTTCTGTGTTTCATCGTCAATAAGAAGGTCAGAGGGATACAGTAATCGTGAAGTGAAACATCGGAATCCATAACAAGTGTCACAGGAATGGTTCAAAACATAGACAGTAGGAAGAGTCAATCTTCGTGTACTTAAGTCAGCATTGTGCCTTTTCTATTTAATTCCGATGCAATTTCTGTGTTTCATCGTCAATAAGAAGGTCCAAGGTATACAGTAAACCTGAAATGAAGCATCGGAATCTATAACTAGCGTCACAGGAATGATTCAAAACATAGACAGTCGGAAGATTCAGTCTACATGTACTTAACTCGGCATTGTGCCTTTTTTATTTAATTCCGATGCAATTTCTATGTTTCATCGTCAATAAGAAGGTCAGAGGGATACAGTAAACCTGAAGTGAAGCATCGGGATCTGTAACTAGTGTCACAGGAATTGTTCAAAACATAGTCAGTAAGAAGAGTCAGTCTTCTTGTACTTAAGTCGGCATTGTGCCTTTTGTATTTAATTCCGATGTGATTTCTTTGTTTCATCGTCAATAAGAAGGACCAAGGGATACAGTAAACGTGAAGTGAAGCATCGGAATCTATATCTAGTGTCAAAGGAATGGTTCAAAGCATAGACAGTAAGTAGAGTCAGTCTTCTAGTACTTAAGTCGGCATTGTGCCATTTGTATTTAATTCCGATGCAATTTCTGTGTTTCATCGTCTATAAGAAGGTCAGAGGGATACAGTATACCTGAAGTGAAGCATCGGAATCCATAACTAGTGTCACAGGAATGGTTCAAAACCGCCAGTAAGAAGAGTCAGTCCTCTTGTACTTAAGTCGGCATTGTGCCTTTTCTATTTCATTCCGATGCAATTTCTGTGTTTGATCGTCAATAAGAAGGTCAGAGGGATACAGTAAACCTGAATTGTAGCATCGGAATCTATAACTAGTGTCACAGGAATGGTTCAAAACATAGACAGTAGGAAGAGTCAGTCTTCTTGTACTTAAGTCGGCATTGTGCATTTTGTATTTCATTCCGATGCAATTTCTGTGTTTCATCGTCAATAAGAAGGTCCGAGGGATACAGTAAATCTGAAGTGTAGCATCGGAATCTATAACTAGTGTCATAGGAATGGTTCAAAACATAGACTGTAGGAAGAGTCAGTCTTCTTGTACTTAAGTCGGCATTGTTCCTTTTGTATTTACTTCCGATGCAATTTCTGTGTTTCATCGTCAATAAGAAGGTCAGAGGGATACAGTAATCGTGAAGTGAAACATCGGAATCCATAACAAGTGTCACAGGAATGGTTCAAAACATAGACAGTAGGAAGAGTCAATCTTCGTGTACTTAAGTCAGCATTGTGCCTTTTCTATTTAATTCCGATGCAATTTCTGTGTTTCATCGTCAATAAGAAGGTCCAAGGTATACAGTAAACCTGAAATGAAGCATCGGAATCTATAACTAGCGTCACAGGAATGATTCAAAACATAGACAGTCGGAAGATTCAGTCTACATGTACTTAACTCGGCATTGTGCCTTTTTTATTTAATTCCGATGCAATTTCTATGTTTCATCGTCAATAAGAAGGTCAGAGGGATACAGTAAACCTGAAGTGAAGCATCGGGATCTGTAACTAGTGTCACAGGAATTGTTCAAAACATAGTCAGTAAGAAGAGTCAGTCTTCTTGTACTTAAGTCGGCATTGTGCCTTTTGTATTTAATTCCGATGTGATTTCTTTGTTTCATCGTCAATAAGAACGTACAAGGGATACAGTAAACCTGAAGTGAAGCATCGGAATCTATAACTAGTGTCACAGGAATGGTTCAAAACATAGACAAAAAGATGAGTCAGTCTTCTTGTACTTAAGTCGGCATTGTGCCATTTGTATTTAATTCCGATGCAATTTCTGTATTTCATCGTCAATAAGAAGGTCAGAGGGATACAGCAAACCTGAAGTGAAGCATCGGAATCTATAACTAGTGTCACAGGAATTGTTCAAAACAAAGACAGTAGGAAGATTCAGTCTTCTTGTACTGAAGTCGGCATTGTGCCTTTTGTATTTAATTCCGCTGCAATTTCTGTGTTTCATCCTCAATAAGAAGGTCAGAGGGATACAGTTAACCTGAAGGGAAGCGACGGAATCTCTAACTAGTGTCACAGGAATGGTTCAAATCTTAGTCAGTAAGAAGAGTCAGTCTTCTTGGACTTAAGCGGCATTGTGCCTTTTGTATTTTACTTCCGATGCAAATTTCTGTGTTTCATCGTCAATAAGAAGGTCCATGGGATACAGTAAACCTGAAGTGAAGCATCGGAATCTGTAACTAGCCTCACAGGAATGGTTCAAAGCATAGACACTAAGTAGAGTCAGTCTGCTTGTACTTAAGACGGCATTGTGCCTTTTCTATTTAATTCCGATGCGATGTCTGTGTTTCATCGTCAATAGGAAGGTCAGAGGGATACAGTGAACCTGAGGTGAAGCAACGGAATCTATAACTAGTGTCACAGGAATGGTTCAAAACATAGACAGTGGGAAGAGTCAGTCTTCTTGTACTTAAGTCGGCATTGTGCCAATTTCCATTTAATTCCTATGCAATTTCTGTATTTCGTCGCCAATAAGAAGGTCCAAAGGATACAGTAAACCTGAAGTGAAGCATCGGAATCTATAACTAATGTCACAGGAATCGTTCAAAACATAGGCAGTTGGAAGAGTCAGTCTTCTTGTGCTTAAGTCGGCATTGTGCCTTTTGTATTTAATTACGATGCAATTTCTGTGTTTCATCGTCAAAAAGAAGGGCAGAGGGATACAGTAAACCTGAAGTGAAGCATCGGAGTCTATAACTTGTGTCACAGGAATGGTTCAAAACATAGACAGTAGGAAGAGTCAGTCCTCTTGTACTTAAGACGGCATTGTGATTTTTGGATTTAATTCCGATGCAATATCTGTGTTTCATCGTCAATTAGAAGGTCCAAGGGATACAGTAAACCTGAAGTGAAGCATCGGAATCTGTAACTAGCGTCACAGGAGTGGTTCAAAACATAGTCAGTAAGAAGAGTCAGTCTTCTTATACTTAAGTCGGCATTGTGCTTTTTCTATTTAATTCCGATGCAATTTCTGTGTTTCATCGTCGATAAGAAGGTCAGAGGGATACAGTAAACCGGAAGTGAAGCATCGGAATCAGTAACTAGCGTCACAGGAATGTTTCAAATCATAGACAGTAAGAAGAGTCAGTCTTTTGTACTTAAGTCGGCATTGTGCATTTTCTATTTAATTCCGATGCAATTTCTGTGTTTCGCCGTCAATAAGAATTTCCAGGGAATACAGTAAACCTCGAGTGAAGCATCGGAATCTATAACTAGTGTCACAGGAATGGTTCAAATCATAGACAGTAAGAAGAGTCAGTCTTCTTGTACTTAAGTCTGCATTGTGACTTTGTATTTAATTCCGAAGCAATTTCTGTGTTTCATCGTCAATAAGAACGTACAAGGGATACACTAAACCTTAAGTGAAGCATCGGAATCTGTAACTAGCGCCACAGGAATGGTTCAAAGCATAGACACTAAGAAGAGTCAGTCTGCTTGTACTTAAGACGGCATTGTGCCTTGTCTATTTAATTCCGATGCAATATCTGTGTTTCATCGTCAATAAGAAGGTCAGAGGGATACAGTGAACCTGAGGTGAAGCATCGGAATCTATAACTAGTGTCACAGGAATGGTTCAAAACATAGACAGTAGGAAGAGTCAGTCTTCTTGTACTTAAGTCGGCATTGTGCTTTTTGTATTTAATTCCGATGCAATTTCTGTGTTTCATCGTCAATAAGAAGGTCAGAGGGATACAGTAAACCTAAAGTGAAGCATCGGAATCTATAACTAGTGTCACAGGAATGGTTCAAAACAGTCAGTAAGAAGAGTCAGTCTTCTTGTACTTAAGTCGGCATTGTGCCGTTTCTATTTAATTCCGATGCAATTTCTGTGTTTCATCGTCGAAAAGAAGATCAGAGGGATACAGTAAACCTGAAGAGAAGCATCGAAATCTATAACTAGTGTCACAGGAATGGTTCAAAACATAGACAAGAAGATGAGTCAGTCTTCTAGTACTTAAGTCGGCATTGTGCCTTTTGTATTTAATTCCGCTGCAATTTCTGTGATTCATCGTCAATAAGAATTTCAGAGGGATACAGCAAACCTGAAGTGAAGCATCGGAATCTATAACTAGTGTCACAGGAATGGTTCAAAACAGTCAGTAAGAAGAGTCAGTCTTCTTGTACTTAAGTCGGCATTGTGCTTTTTTGTATTTAATTCCGATGCAATTTCTGTGTTTCATCGTCAATTAGAAGGTCCAAGGGAAACAGTAAACCTGAAGTGAAGCATCGGAATCTGTAACTAGCTTCACAGGAATGGTTCAAAGCATAGACACTAAGAAGAGTCAGTCTGCTTGTACTTAAGACGGCATTGTGCCTTTTCTATTTAATTCCGATGCAATATCTTCGTTTCATCGTGAATAAGAAAGTCAGAGGGATACAGTGAACCTGAGGCGAAGCATTGGAATCTATAACTAGTGTCACAGGAATGGTTCAAAACATAGACATTAGGAAGAGTCAGTCTTCTTGTACTTAAGTCGGCATTGTGCCTTTTGTATTTAATTACGATGCAATTTCTGTGTTTCGTCGTCATAAAGAAGGTCAGAGGGATGCAGTGAAGCTGAAGTGAAGCATCGGAATCTATAACTAATGTCACAGGATTCGTTCAAAACGTAGACAGTAGGATGAGTCAGTCTTCTTGTACTTAAGTCGGCATTGTGCCTTTTCTATTAAATTCCGGTGCAATTTCTGTGTTTCATCGTCGATGAGAACGTCCAAGGGATACAGTAAACCTGAAGTGAAGCATCGGAATCTATAACGAGTGTCAAAGGAATGGTTCAAAACATAGACAGTAGGAAGAGTCAGTCTTCTTGTACTTAAGTCGGCATTGTGCCTATTGTATTTAACTCCGATGCACTATCTGTGTTTCATCGTCAATACAAAGATCCAAGGGATACAGTAAACCTGAAATGAAGCATCGGAATCTATAACTAGTGTCACAGGAATTATTCAAAACAAAGACAGTAGGAAGATTCAGTCTACATGTACTTAAGTCGGCATCGTGCCTTTTGCATTTATTTCCCATGCAATTTCTGTGATTCATCGTCAATAAGAAGATCCAAGCGATACAGTAAACCTGAAGTGAAGCATCGGAATCTATAACTAGTGTCACAGGAATGCTTCAAAACATAGACAAAAAGAAGAGTCAGTCTTCTTGTACTTAAGTCGTCATTGTGCCTTTTGTATTTAATTCCGATGCAATTTCTGTGATTCATCGTCAATATGAAGGTCAGAGGGATACAGTAAACCTGAAGTGAAGCATCGGAATCTATACTTGAGTCACTGGAATAGTTCAAAACATAGACATTAGGAAGAGTCAGTCTTCTTGTACTTAAATCGGCATTGTGCCTTTTCTATTTAATTCCGATTAAATTTCTGTATTTCGTCGAAATAAGTAGGTCCAAAGGATACAGTATACCTGAAGTGATGCATCGGAATCTATAACTAATGTAACAGGAATCGTTCAAAACATAGAAAGTAGGAACAGCCAGTCTTCTTGTACTTATGTCGGCATTGTGCCTTTTGTATTTAATTGCGATGCAATTTCTGTGTTTCATCGTCCAAAAGAAGGTCAGAGGGATACAGTAAACTTGAAGTGAAGCATCGGAATCTATAACTAGTGTCATAGGAATGGTTCAAAACATAGACAGTAGGAAGAGTCAGTCTTCTTGTACTTAAGTCAGCAATGTGCCTTTTGTATTTCTTTACGATGCAATTTCTGTGTTTCATCGTCAATAAGAAGGTCCAAGGGATACAATAACCCTGAAGTGACGCATCGGAATCTAAAACTAGTGTCACAGGAAAGTTTCAAAACATAGACAGTAGGAAGAGTCAGTCTACATGTACTTAAGTCGGCATTGTGCATTTTGTTTTTAATTCCGATGCAATTTCTGTGTTTCATCGCCAATAAGAAGGTCAGAGGGATACAGTAAACCTGAAGTGAAGCATCGGAATCTATAACTAGTGTCACAGGAATGGTTTCAAACATAGACAGTAGGAAGAGTCAGTCTTCCTGTACTTAAGTAGGCATTGTGCCATTTCTATTTAATTCCGATGTAATTTCTGTGTTTCATCGTCAATAAGAAGGTCAGAGGGATACAGTTAACCTGAAGTGAAGCATCGGAATCTGTAACTAGCGTCACAGGAATGGTTCAAAACATAGATATTAAGAAGAGTCCGTCTTCTTGTACTTAAGTCGGCATTGTGCATTTCCATTTAATTCCGATGCAATTTCTGTGTTTCATCGTCAATAAGAAGGTCAGAGGTATGCTGTAAACCTGAAGTGAAGCATCGGAATCTATAACTAGTGTCACAGGAATGGTTCAAATCATAGACAGTAAGAAAAGTCAGTCTTCTCTTACATAAGTCGGCATTGTGCCCTTTCTATTTAATTCCGATGCAATTTCTGTGTTTCATCGTCAATACGAACGTCCGAGGGATACAGTAAACCTGAAGTGAAAGATCTGAATCTATAACTAGTGTTACTGGAATGGTTCAAAACATAGACAGTAGGAAGAGTCAGTCTTCTTGTACATAAGTCGGCATTGTGCCTTTTCTATTTAATTCCGATGCAATTTCTGTGTTTCATCGTCAATAAGAAGGTCAGAGGGATACAGTAATCCTGAAGTGAAGCATCGGAATCTATAACTAGTGTCACAGGAATGGTTCAAAACATAGACAGTGAGAATAGTCAGTCTTCTTGTACATAAGTCAGCATTGTGCCTTTTCTGTTTTATTCCGATGCACTTTCTGTGTTTCATCGTCAATTAGAAGGTCCAATGTATACAGTAAACCTGAAATGAAGCATCGGAATCTATAACTAGCTTCACAGGAACGTTTCAAAACATAGACAGTAGAAAAAGACAGTCTACATGTACTTAAGTCGGCATTGTGCCTTTTGTATTTAATTCCGATGCAATTTCTAAGTTTCATCGTCAATAAGAAGGTCAGAGGGATACAGTAAACCTGAAGAGAAGCATCGGAATCTCTAACTAGTGTCACAGGAATGGTTCAAAACATAGTCAGTAAGGAGAGTCAGTCTTCTTAAACTTAAGTCGGCATTGTGCCATTTGTATTTAATTCACATGCAATTTCAGTGTTTCATCGTCAATAAGATGGTCAGAGGGATACAGTAAACCTGAAGTGAAGCATCGAAATCAATAACTAGTGTCACAGGAATGGTTCAAAACACTCAGTAAAAAGAGTCAGTCTTCTTGTACTTAAATCGGCATTGTTCCTTTTGTATTTAATTCCGATGCAATTTCTGTGATTCATCGTTAATAAGAGGGCCAAAGGGATACAGTAAACCTGAAGTGTAGCATCGGAATCTAAAACTAGTGTCACAGGAATGGTTCAAAACATACACAGTAGGAAGAGTCAGTATACTTGTACTTAAGTCGGCATTGTGCCTATTGTATTTAATTCCGATGCAATTTCTGTGTTTCATCGTCAATAAGATGGTCCAAGGGACTCAGTAAACCAGAAGTGAAGCATCGGAATCTATCACTAGTGTCACAGGAATGGTTCAAAGCATAGACAGTAAGAAAGGTCAGTCTTCTTGTACTTAAGTCGGCATTGTTCCTTTTGTATTTACTTCCGATGCAATTTCTGTGTTTCATCGTCAATAAGAAGGTCAGAGGGATACAGTAATCCTGAAGTGAAGCATCGGAATCCATAACAAGTGTCACAGGAATGGTTCAAAACATAGACAGTAGGAAGAGTCAATCTTCGTGTACTTAAGTCAGCATTGTGCCTTTTGTATTTAATTCCGATGCAATTTCTGTGTTTCATCGTCAATAAGAAGGTCCAAGGGATACAGTAAACGTGAAGTGAAGCATCGGAATCTATATCTAGTGTCAAAGGAATGGTTCAAAGCATAGACAGTAAGTAGAGTCAGTCTTCTAGTACTTAAGTCGGCATTGTGCCATTTGTATTTAATTCCGATGCAATTTCTGTGTTTCATCGTCTTTAAGAAGGTCAGAGGGATACAGTATACCTGAAGTGGAGCATCGGAATCCATAACTAGTGTCACAGGAATGGTTTGAAACATAGACAGTAGGAAGAGACAGTCTACATGTACTCAAGTAGGCATTGTGCCATTTCTATTTAATTCCGATGTAATTTCTGTGTTTCATCGTCAATAAGAAGGTCAGAGGGATACAGAAAACCTGATGTGAAGCATCGGAATCTGTAACTAGCGTCACAGGAATGGTTCAAAACATAGATATTAAGAAGAGTCCGTATTCTTGTACTTAAGTCGGCATTGTGCATTTCCATTTAATTCCGATGCAATTTCTGTGTTTCATCGTCAATAAGAAGGTCAGAGGTATGCAGTAAACCAGAAGTGAAGCATCGGAATCTATAACTAGTGTCACAGGAATGGTTCAAATCATAGACAGTAAGAAGAGTCAGTCTTCTCTTACTTAAGTCGGCATTGTGCCCTTTCTATTTAATTCGGATGCAATTTCTGTGATTCATCGTCAATACGAACGTCCAAGGGATACAGTAAACCTGAAGTGAAGCATCTGAATCTATAACTAGTGTTACTGGAATGGTTCAAAACATAGACAGTAGGAAGAGTCAGCCTTCTTGTACTTAAGTCGGCATTGTGCCTTTTCTATTTAATTCCGATGCAATTTCTGTGTTTCATCGTCAATAAGAAGGGCCAAGGGATACAGAAAAACTGAAGTGAAGCATCGGAATCTATAACTAGTGTCACAGGAAAGGTTCAAAACATAGACAAAAAGAAGAGTCGGTCTTCTTGTACTCTAGCCGGCATTGTGACTTTTGCATTTAATTCCGATTCAATATCTGTGAGTCATCGTCAATACGAACGTCAGAGGGATACAGTAAACCTGAAGTGAAGCATCGGAATCTATAACTAGTGTCACAGGAATGGTTCAAAACACTCTGTAAGAAGAGTCAGTCTTCTTGTACTTAAGACGTCATTGTGCCTTTTGTATTTAATTCCGATGCAATTTCTGTGTTTCTTCGTCAATAAGAAGGTCAGAGGGATACAGTAAACATAAAGTGTACCATCGGAATCTAAAACTAGTGTCACAGGAATGGTTCAAAACATAGACAGCAGGAAGAGTCAGTCTTCTTGTACTTAAGTCGGCATTGTGCCTTTTGTATTTAATTCCGATGCAATTTCTGTGTTTCTTCGTCAATAAGAAGGTCCAAGGGACTCAGTAAACCTGAAGTGAAGCATCGGAATCTATAACTAATGTCACAGGAATGGTTCAAAACATAGACAGTAGGAAGAGTCAGTCTTCTTGTACATAAGTCAGCATTGTGCCTTTTCTGTTTAATTCCGATGCACTTTCTGTGTTTCATCGTCAATTAGAAGGTCCAAGGTATACAGTAAACCTGAAATGAAGCATCGGAATCTATAACTAGCGTCACAGGGACGTTTCAAAACATAGACAGTAGAAAAAGACAGTCTACATGTACTTAAGTCGGCATTGTGCCTTTTGTATTTAATTCCGATGCAATTTCTATGTTTCATCGTCAATAAGAAGGTCAGAGGGATACAGTAAACCTGAAGAGAAGCATCGGAATCTCTAACTAGTGTCACAGGAATGGTTCAAAACATAGTCAGTAAGGAGAGTCAGTCTTCTTAAACTTAAGTCGGCATTGTGCCATTTTATTTAATTCACATGCAATTTCTGTGTTTCATCGTCAATAAGAAGGTCAAAGGGATACAGTAAACCCGAAGTGAAGCATCGAAATCAATAACTAGTGTCACAGGAATGGTTCAAAACACTTAGTAAGAAGAGTCAGTCTTCTTGTACTTAAATCGGCATTGTTCCGTTTGTATTTAATTCCGATGCAATTTCTGTGATTCATCGTCAATAAGAGGGCCAGAGGGATACAGTAAACCTGAAGTGTAGCATCGGAATTTAAAACTAGTGTCACAGGAATGGTTCAAAACATACACAGTAGGAAGAGTCAGTCTACTTGTACTTAAGTCGGCATTGAGCCTATTGTATTTAATTCCGATGCAATTTCTGTGTTTCATCGTCAATAAGAAGGTCCAAGGGACTCAGTAAACCAGAAGTGAAGCATCGGAATCTATCACTAGTGTCACAGGAATGGTTCAAAGCATAGACAGTAAGAAAGGTCAGTCTTCTTGTACTTAAGTCGGCATTGTTCCTTTTGTATTTACTTCCGATGCAATTTCTGTGTTTCATCGTCAATAAGAAGGTCAGAGGGATACAGTAATCGTGAAGTGAAACATCGGAATCCATAACAAGTGTCACAGGAATGGTTCAAAACATAGACAGTAGGAAGAGTCAATCTTCGTGTACTTAAGTCAGCATTGTGCCTTTTCTATTTAATTCCGATGCAATTTCTGTGTTTCATCGTCAATAAGAAGGTCCAAGGTATACAGTAAACCTGAAATGAAGCATCGGAATCTATAACTAGCGTCACAGGAATGATTCAAAACATAGACAGTCGGAAGATTCAGTCTACATGTACTTAACTCGGCATTGTGCCTTTTTTATTTAATTCCGATGCAATTTCTATGTTTCATCGTCAATAAGAAGGTCAGAGGGATACAGTAAACCTGAAGTGAAGCATCGGGATCTGTAACTAGTGTCACAGGAATTGTTCAAAACATAGTCAGTAAGAAGAGTCAGTCTTCTTGTACTTAAGTCGGCATTGTGCCTTTTGTATTTAATTCCGATGTGATTTCTTTGTTTCATCGTCAATAAGAAGGTCCAAGGGATACAGTAAACGTGAAGTGAAGCATCGGAATCTATATCTAGTGTCAAAGGAATGGTTCAAAGCATAGACAGTAAGTAGAGTCAGTCTTCTAGTACTTAAGTCGGCATTGTGCCATTTGTATTTAATTCCGATGCAATTTCTGTGTTTCATCGTCTATAAGAAGGTCAGAGGGATACAGTATACCTGAAGTGAAGCATCGGAATCCATAACTAGTGTCACAGGAATGGTTCAAAACCGCCAGTAAGAAGAGTCAGTCCTCTTGTACTTAAGTCGGCATTGTGCCTTTTCTATTTCATTCCGATGCAATTTCTGTGTTTGATCGTCAATAAGAAGGTCAGAGGGATACAGTAAACCTGAATTGTAGCATCGGAATCTATAACTAGTGTCACAGGAATGGTTCAAAACATAGACAGTAGGAAGAGTCAGTCTTCTTGTACTTAAGTCGGCATTGTGCATTTTGTATTTCATTCCGATGCAATTTCTGTGTTTCATCGTCAATAAGAAGGTCCGAGGGATACAGTAAATCTGAAGTGTAGCATCGGAATCTATAACTAGTGTCATAGGAATGGTTCAAAACATAGACTGTAGGAAGAGTCAGTCTTCTTGTACTTATGTCGGCATTGTGCCTTTTCTATCTAATTCCGATGCAATTTCTGTGTTTCATCGTCAATAAGAAGGTCAGAGGGATACAGTGAACCGGAAGTGAAGCATCGGAATCTGTAACTAGCGTCGCAGGAATGTTTCAAATCATAGACAGTAAGAAGAGTCAGTCTTCTTGTACTTAAGTCGGCATTGTGCCTTTTCTATTTAATTCCGATGCAATTTCTGTGTTTCACCGTCAATAAGAATTTCCAGGGAATACAGTAAACCTCCAGTGAAGCATCGGAATCTATAACTAGTGTCACAGGAATGGTTCAAATCATAGACAGTAAGAAGAGTCAGTCTTCTTGTACTTAAGTCTGCATTGTGCCTTTGTATTTAATTCCGAAGCAATTTCTGTGTTTCATCGTCAATAAGAACGTACAAGGGATACAGTAAACCTGAAGTGAAGCATCGGAATCTATAACTAGTGTCACAGGAATGGTTCAAAACATAGACAAAAAGATGAGTCAGTCTTCTTGTACTTAAGTCGGCATTGTGCCATTTGTATTTAATTCCGATGCAATTTCTGTATTTCATCGTCAATAAGAAGGTCAGAGGGATACAGCAAACCTGAAGTGAAGCATCGGAATCTATAACTAGTGTCACAGGAATTGTTCAAAACAAAGACAGTAGGAAGATTCAGTCTTCTTGTACTGAAGTCGGCATTGTGCCTTTTGTATTTAATTCCGCTGCAATTTCTGTGTTTCATCCTCAATAAGAAGGTCAGAGGGATACAGTTAACCTGAAGGGAAGCGACGGAATCTCTAACTAGTGTCACAGGAATGGTTCAAATCTTAGTCAGTAAGAAGAGTCAGTCTTCTTGGACTTAAGCGGCATTGTGCCTTTTGTATTTTACTTCCGATGCAAATTTCTGTGTTTCATCGTCAATAAGAAGGTCCATGGGATACAGTAAACCTGAAGTGAAGCATCGGAATCTGTAACTAGCCTCACAGGAATGGTTCAAAGCATAGACACTAAGTAGAGTCAGTCTGCTTGTACTTAAGACGGCATTGTGCCTTTTCTATTTAATTCCGATGCGATGTCTGTGTTTCATCGTCAATAGGAAGGTCAGAGGGATACAGTGAACCTGAGGTGAAGCAACGGAATCTATAACTAGTGTCACAGGAATGGTTCAAAGCATAGACAGTGGGAAGAGTCAGTCTTCTTGTACTTAAGTCGGCATTGTGCCAATTTCCATTTAATTCCTATGCAATTTCTGTATTTCGTCGCCAATAAGAAGGTCCAAAGGATACAGTAAACCTGAAGTGAAGCATCGGAATCTATAACTAATGTCACAGGAATCGTTCAAAACATAGGCAGTTGGAAGAGTCAGTCTTCTTGTGCTTAAGTCGGCATTGTGCCTTTTGTATTTAATTACGATGCAATTTCTGTGTTTCATCGTCAAAAAGAAGGGCAGAGGGATACAGTAAACCTGAAGTGAAGCATCGGAGTCTATAACTTGTGTCACAGGAATGGTTCAAAACATAGACAGTAGGAAGAGTCAGTCCTCTTGTACTTAAGACGGCATTGTGATTTTTGGATTTAATTCCGATGCAATATCTGTGTTTCATCGTCAATTAGAAGGTCCAAGGGATACAGTAAACCTGAAGTGAAGCATCGGAATCTGTAACTAGCGTCACAGGAGTGGTTCAAAACATAGTCAGTAAGAAGAGTCAGTCTTCTTATACTTAAGTCGGCATTGTGCTTTTTCTATTTAATTCCGATGCAATTTCTGTGTTTCATCGTCGATAAGAAGGTCAGAGGGATACAGTAAACCGGAAGTGAAGCATCGGAATCAGTAACTAGCGTCACAGGAATGTTTCAAATCATAGACAGTAAGAAGAGTCAGTCTTTTGTACTTAAGTCGGCATTGTGCATTTTCTATTTAATTCCGATGCAATTTCTGTGTTTCGCCGTCAATAAGAATTTCCAGGGAATACAGTAAACCTCGAGTGAAGCATCGGAATCTATAACTAGTGTCACAGGAATGGTTCAAATCATAGACAGTAAGAAGAGTCAGTCTTCTTGTACTTAAGTCTGCATTGTGCCTTTGTATTTAATTCCGAAGCAATTTCTGTGTTTCATCGTCAATAAGAACGTACAAGGGATACAGTAAACCTGAAGTGAAGCATCGGAATCTATAACTAGTGTCACAGGAATGGTTCAAAACATAGACAAAAAGATGAGTCAGTCTTCTTTTACTTAAGTCGGCATTGTGCCATTTGTATTTATTTCCGATGCAATTTCTGTAATTCATCGTCAATAAGAAGGTCAGAGGGATACAGAAAACCTGAAGTGAAGCATCGGAATCTATAACTAGTGTCACAGGAATTGTTCAAAACAAAGACAGTAGGAAGATTCAGTCTTCTTGTACTTAAGTCGGCATTGTGCCTTTTGTATTTAATTCCGCTGCAATTTCTGTGTTTCATCCTCAATAAGAAGGTCAGAAGGATACAGTAAACCCGAAGGGAAGCGACGGAATCTCTAACTAGTGTCACAGGAATGGTTCAAAACTTAGTCAGTAAGAAGAGTCAGCCTTCTTGGACTTAAGGGGCATTGTGCTTTTTGTATTATACTTCCGATGCAAAATCTGTGTTTCATCGTCAATACGAAGGTCCAAGGGATACAGTAAACCTGAAGTGAAGCATCGGAATCTGTAACTAGCGTCACAGGAATGGTTCAAAGCATAGACACTAAGAAGAGTCAGTCTGCTTGTACTTAAGACGGCATTGTGCCTTTTCTATTTCATTCCGATGCGATGTCTGTGTTTCATCGTCAATAGGAAGGTCAGAGGGATACAGTGAACCTGAGGTGAAGAATCGGAATCTATTACTAGTGTCACGGGAATGGTTCAAAACATAGACAGGTGGAAGAGTCAGTTTTCTTGTACTTAAGTCGGCATTGTGCCAATTTCTATTTAATTCCTATGCAATGTCTGTATTTCGTCGCCAATAAGAAGGTCCAAAGGATACAGTAAACCTGAAGTGAAGCATCGGAATCTATAACTAATGTCACAGGAATCGTTCAAAACAGAGACAGTAGGAAGAGTCAGTCTTCTTTTACTTAAGTCGGCATTGTGCCTTTTGTATTTAATTACGATGCAATTTCTGTGTTTCATCATCAAAAAGAAGGGCAGAGGGATACAGTAAACCTGAAGTGAAGCATCGGAGTCTATAACTTGTGTCACAGGAATGGTTCAAAACATAGACAGTAGGAAGAGTCAGCCCTCTTGTACTTAAGACGGCATTGTGATTTTTGGATTTAATTCCGATGCAATATCTGTGTTTCATCGTCAATAAGAAGGTCCAAGGGATACAGTAAACCTGAAGTGAAGCATCGGAATCTGTAACTAGCGTCACAGGAGTGTTTCAAAGCATAGTCAGTAAGAAGAGTCAGTCTTCTTATACTTAAGTCGGCATTGTGCTTTTTCTATTTAATTCCGATGCAATTTCTGTGTTTCATCGTCGATAAGAGCGTCCAAGGGATTCAGTAAACCTGAAGTGAAGCATCGGAATCTATAACTAGTGTCACAGGAATGGTTCAAAACAGTCAGTAAGAAGAGTCAGTCTTCTTGTACTTACGTCGGCATTGTGCCTTTTGTATTTAATTCCGATGCAATTTCTGTGTTCCATCGTCAATAAGAAGGTCAGAGGGATACAGTAAACCTGAAGTGTAGCATCGGAATCTGTAACTAGTGTCACAGGAATGGTTCAAAACATAGACAGTGGGAAGAGTCAGTCTTCTTGTACTTAAGTCGGCATTGTGCCTTTTGTGTTTCATTCCGATGGAATTTCTGTGTTTCATCGTCAATAAGAAGGTCAGAGGGATACAGTAAACCTGAAGTGAAGCAACGGAATCTGTAACTGGCGTCACAGGAATGGTTCAAAGCATAGACAGTAAGAAGAGTCAGTCTTCTTGTACTTAAGTCAGCATTGTGCATTTTCTATTTAATTCCGATGCAATTTCTATGTTTCATCGTCAATAAGAAGGTCAGAGGGATACAGTAACCCTGAAGTGAAGCATCGGGATCTGTAACTAGTGTCACAGGAATTGTTCAAAACATAGTCCGTAAGAAGAGTCAGTCTTCTTGTACTTAATTCGGCATTGTGCCTTTTGTATTTAATTCCGATGTGATTTCTTTGTTTCATCGTCAATAAGAAGGTCCAAGGGATACAGTAAACGTGAAGTGAAGCATCGGAATCTATATCTAGTGTCAAAGGAATGGTTCAAAGCATAGACAGTAAGTAGAGTCAGTCTTCTAGTACTTAAGTCGGCATTGTGCCCTTTTGTATTTAATTCCGATGCAATTTCTGTGTTTCATCGTCTATAAGAAGGTCAGAGGGATACAGTATACCTGAAGTGAAGCATCGGAATCCATAACTAGTGTCACAGGAATGGTTCAAAACCGTCAGTAAGAAGAGTCAGTCCTCTTGTACTTAAGTCGGCATTGTGCCTTTTCTATTTCATTCCGATGCAATTTCTGTGTTTGATCGTCAATAAGAAGGTCAGAGGGATACAGTAAACCTGAATTGTAGCATCGGAATCTATAACTAGTGTCACAGGAATGGTTCAAAACATAGACAGTAGGAAGAGTCAGTCTTCTTGTACTTAAGTCGGCATTGTGCATTTTGTATTTAATTCCGATGCAATATCTGTGTTTCATCGTCAATAAGAAGGTCCGAGGGATACAGTAAATCTGAAGTGTAGCATCGGAATCTATAACTAGTGTCATAGGAATGGTTCAAAACATAGACTGTAGGAAGAGTCAGTCTTCTTGTACTTATGTCGGCATTGTGCCTTTTCTATTTAATTCCGATGCAATTTCTGTGTTTCATCGTCAATAAGAAGGTCAGAGGGATACAGTGAACCGGAAGTGAAGCATCGGAATCTGTAACTAGCGTCACAGGAATGTTTCAAATCATAGACAGTAAGAAGAGTCAGTCTTCTTGTACTTAAGTCGGCATTGTGCCTTTTCTATTTAATTCCGATGCAATTTCTGTGTTTCACCGTCAATAAGAATTTCCAGGGAATACAGTAAACCTCCAGTGAAGCATCGGAATCTATAACTAGTGTCACAGGAATGGTTCAAATCATTGACAGTAAGAAGAGTCAGTCTTCTTGTACTTAAGTCTGCATTGTGCCTTTGTATTTAATTCCGAAGCAATTTCTGTGTTTCATCGTCAATAAGAACGTACAAGGGATACAGTAAACCTGAAGTGAAGCATCGGAATCTATAACTAGTGTCACAGGAATGGTTCAAAACATAGACAAAAAGATGAGTCAGTATTCTTGTACTTAAGTCGGCATTGTGCCATTTGTATTTAATTCCGATGCAATTTCTGTATTTCATCGTCAATAAGAAGGTCAGAGGGATACAGCAAACCTGAAGTGAAGCATCGGAATCTATAACTAGTGTCACAGGAATTGTTCAAAACAAAGACAGTAGGAAGATTCAGTCTTCTTGTACTGAAGTCGGCATTGTGCCTTTTGTATTTAATTCCGCTGCAATTTCTGTGTTTCATCCTCAATAGGAAGGTCAGAGGGATACAGTAAACCTGAAGGGAAGCGACGGAATCTCTAACTAGTGTCACAGGAATGGTTCAAATCTTAGTCAGTAAGAAGAGTCAGTCTTCTTGGACTTAAGCGGCATTGTGCCTTTTGTATTTTACTTCCGATGCAATTTCTGTGTTTCATCGTCAATAAGAAGGTCCAAGGGATACAGCAAACCTGAAGTGAAGCATCGGAATCTGTAACTAGCCACACAGGAACGGTTCAAAGCATAGACACTAAGTAGAGTCAGTCTGCTTGTACTTAAGACGGCATTGTGCTTTTTCTATTTAATTCCGATGCGATGTCTGTGTTTCATCGTCAATAGGAAGGTCAGAGGGATACAGTGAACCTGAGGTGAAGCAACGGAATCTATAACTAGTGTCACAGGAATGGTTCAAAACATAGACAGTGGGAAGAGTCAGTCTTCTTGTACTTAAGTCGGCATTGTGCCAATTTCTATTTAATTCCTATGCAATTTCTGTATTTCGTCGCCAATAAGAAGGTCCAAAGGATACAGTAAACCTGAAGTGAAGCATCGGAATCTATAACTAATGTCACAGGAATCGTTCAAAACATAGGCAGTAGGAAGAGTCAGTCTTCTTGTGCTTAAGTCGGCATTGTGCCTTTTGTATTTAATTACGATCCAATTTCTGTGTTTCATCGTCAAAAAGAAGGGCAGAGGGATACAGTAAACCTGAAGTGAAGCATCGGAGTCTATAACTTGTGTCACAGGAATGGTTCAAAACATAGACAGTAGGAAGAGTCAGTCCTCTTGTACTTAAGACGGCATTGTGATTTTTGGATTTAATTCCGATGCAATATCTGTGTTTCATCGTCAATTAGAAGGTCCAAGGGATACAGTAAACCTGAAGTGAAGCATCGGAATCTGTAACTAGCGTCACAGGAGTGGTTCAAAACATAGTCAGTAAGAAGAGTCAGTCTTCTTATACTTAAGTCGGCATTGTGCTTTTTCTATTTAATTCCGATGCAATTTCTGTGTTTCATCGTCGATAAGAGCGTCCAAGGGATTCAGTAAACCTGAAGTGAAGCATCGGAATGTGTAACTAGTGTCACCGGAATGGTTCAAAACATACACAGTAGGAAGAGTCAGTCTTCATGTACTTAAGTCGGCATTGTGCCTTTTCTATTTAATTCCGATGCAATTTCTGTATTTCGTCGCCAATAAGAATGTCCAAAGGTTACAGTAAACCTGAAGTGAAGCATCGGAATCTATAACTAGTGTCACAGGAATGGTTCAAAACATAGACAGTAGGAAGAGTCAGTCTTCTTGTGCTTAAGTCGGCATTGTGCATTTTCTACTTAATTACGATGCAACTTCTGTATTTCGTCGCCAATAACAAGGTCCAATGGATACAGTAAACCTAAAATGAAGCATCGGAATCTATAACTAATGTCACAGGAATCGTTAAAAGCATAGACGGTAGGAAGAGTCAGTCTTCTTGTACTTAAGTCGGCATTGTGCATTTTCTATTTAATTCCGATGCAATTTCTGTGTTTCATCATCAATAAGAAGGTCAGAGGGATACAGTAAACCTGAAGTGAAGCATCGGAATCTATAACTAGTGTCACAGGAATGGTTCAAAACAGTCAGTAAGAAGAGTCAGTCTTCTTGTACTTACGTCGGCATTGTGCATTTTGTATTTAATTCCGATGCAATTTCTGTGTTCCATCGTCAATACGAAGGTCAGAGGGATACAGTAAACCTGAAGTGAAGCAACGGAATCTGTAACTGGCGTCACAGGAATGGTTCAAAGCATAGACAGTAAGAAGAGTCAGTCTTCTTGTACTTAAGTCAGCATTGTGCATTTTCTATTTAATTCCGATGCAATTTCTGTGTTTCATTATCAATAAGAAGGTCAGAGGGATACAGTAAACCTGAAGTGAAGCATCGGAATCTATAACTAGTGTGACAGGAATGGTTCAAAACATAGACGGTAGGAAGGGTCAGTTTTCTTGTACTTAAGTCAGCATTGTGCCTTTTCTATTTAATTCCGATGCCATTTCTGTGTTTCAACGTCAACAAAAAGGTCCAAGGGATACAGAAAACCTGAAGTGAAGCATCGTAATCTATAACTTGTGACACAGGAATGGTTCAAAACATAGACAAAAAGAAGAGTCAGTCTTCTTGTACTAAAGTCGGCATTGTGCCTTTTGCATTTAATTCCGATGCAATTTCTGTGATTCATCGTCAATAAGAAGGTCAGAGGGATACAGTAAACCTGAAGTGAAGCATCATAATCTATAAATAGCGTCACAGGAATGGTTCAAAACAGTCGGTAAGAGGAGTCAGTCTTCTTGTACTTAGGTCGGCCTCGTGCATTTTGTACTTAATTCCGATGCTATTTCTGTGTTTCATCGTCAATAAGAAGTTCCAAGGGATACAGTAAATCTGAAGTGAAGCATCGGAATCTATAACTAGTGTCACAGGAATGGTTCAAAATATAGACAGTAAGAAGAGTCAGACTTTTTGTACTTAAGTCGGCATTATGCCCTTTTCAATTTAATTCCGATGCAATTACTGTGTTTCATCGTCAATAAGAAGGTCAGAGGGATACAGTAAACCTGAAGTGAAGAATCGGAATCTCTAACTAGTGTCACAGGAATGGTTCAAAACATAGTCAGTAAGAAGAGTCAGTCATCTTGTACTTATGTCGGCATTGTGCCTTTTGTATTTAATTCCGATGCAATATCTGAGTTTCATCGTCAATAAGAAGGTCCAAGGGATACAGTAAACCTGAAGTGAAGCATCGGAATCTATTACTAGTGTCACAGGAATGGTTCAAAACATAGACAGTAGGAAGACCAACAGTCTTCTTGTACTTACGTCGGCATTGTGCCGTTTGTATATAATTCCGATGCAATTTCTGTGTTTCATCGTCAATAAGAAGGTCCAAGGGACTCAGTAAACCTGAAGTGAAGCATCGGAATCTATAACTAGTGTCACAGGAATGGTTCAAAGAATAGACAGTAAGAAAGGTCAGTCTTCTTGTACTTAAGTCGGCATTGTGCCTTTTGCATTTATTTCCGATGCAATTTCTGTGTTTCATCGTCAATAAGAAGGTCAGAGGGATACAGTAATCCTGAAGTGAAGCATCGGAATCTATAACTAGTGTCACAGGAATGGTTCAAAACATAGACAGTAGGAAGAGTCAGTCTTCTTGTACTTAAGTCAGCATTGTGCCTTTTCTATTTAATTCCGAAGCACTTTCTGTGCTTCATCGTCAATAAGAAGGTCCAAGGGATACAGTAAACCTGAAATGAAGCATCGCAATCTATAACTAGCGTCACAGGAATGTTTCAAAACATAGACAGTAGGAAGAGTCAGTCTACATGTGCTTAAGTCGGCATTGTGCCTTTTGTATTTAATTCCGATGCAATTTCTATGTTTCATCGTCAATAAGAAGGTCAGAGGTATACAGTAAACCTGAAGTGGAGCATCGCGATCTGTAACTAGTGTCACAGGAATGGTTCAAAACATAGTCAGTAAGATGAGTCAGTCTTCTTGTACTTCAGTCGGCATTGTGCCTTTTGTATTTCATTCCAATGCAATTTCTGTGTTTCATCGTCAATAAGAGGGTCCAAGGGATACAGTAAACCTGAAGTGAAGCATCGGAATCTATAACTAGTGTCACAGGAATGGTTCAAAGCATAGACAGAAAGAAGAGTCAGACTCCTTGTACATAAGTCGGCATTATGCCCTTTTCAATTTAATTCCGATGCAATTACTGTGTTTCATCGTCAATAAGAAGATCAGAGGGATACAGTAAACCTGAAGTGAAGCGTCGGAATCTCTAACTAGTATCACAGGAATGGTTCAATACATAGTCAGTAAGAGGTGTCAGTCTTCTTGTACTGAAGTCGGCTTTGTGCCTTTTGTATTTAATTCCGATGCAATATCTGTGTTTCATCGTCAATAATAAGGTCCAAGCGATACAGTAAACCTGAAGTGAAGCTTCGGAATCTATATCTAGTGTCACAGGAATGGTTCAAAACATAGACAGTAAGTAGAGTCAGTCTACTTGTACTTAAGTCGGCATTGTGCCTTTTGTATTTAATTCCGATGCAATATCTGTGTTTCATCGTCAATAAGAAGGTCCAAGCGATACAGTAAACCTAAAGTGAAGCTTCGGAATCTATATCTAGTGTCACAGGAATGGTTCAAAACATAGACAGTAAGTAGAGTCAGTCTACTTGTACTTAAGTCGGCAATGTGCCTTTTCTATTTGGTTCCGATGCAATTTCTGTGGTTCATCGTCAATAAGAAGGTCAGAGGGATACAGTAAACCTGACGTGTAGCATCGGAATCTATAACTAGTGTGACAGGACTGGTTCAAAACATAGACAGTAGAAAGAGTCAGGCTTCTTGTACTTAAGTCGGCATTGTGCCTTTTGTATTTAATTCCGATGCAATTTCTGTGATTCATCGTCAATAACAAGGTCAGAGGGATACGGTAATCCTGAAGTGAAGCGTCGGAATCTATAACTAGTGTCACAGGAATGGTTCAAAACATAGACAGTAGGAAGAGTCAGTCTTCTTGTACTTAAGTCAGCATTGTGCCTTTTCTATTTAATTCTGATGCAATTTCTGTGTTTCATCGTCAATAAGAAGGTCCAAGGGATACAGTAAACCTGAAGTGAAGGATTGGAATCTATAACTAGTGTCACAGGAATGGTTCAAAACATAGACAAATAGAAGAGTCAGTCTTCTTGTACTTAAGTCGGCATTGTGCCTTTTGTATTTAATTCCGATGCAATTTCTGTGTTTCATCGTCAATAAGAAGGTCAGAGGGATACAGTAAACCTGAAGTGAAGCAACGGAATCTATAACTAGTGTCACAGGAATGGTTCAAAACAGTCAGTAAGAATAGTCAGTCTTCTTGTACTTCAGTCGGCATTGTGCCTTTTGTATTTAATTCCGATGCAATTTCTGTAATTCATCGTCTATAAGAAGGTCAGAGAGATACAGTAAACCTGAAGTGTAGCATCGGAATCTATAACTAGTGTCACGGGAATGGTTCAAAACATAGACAGTAGGAAGAGTCAGTCTTCAAGTACTTAAGTCGGCATTGTGCCTTTTGTATATAATTCCGATGCAATTTCTGTGTTTCATCTCCAATAAGAAGTTCCAAGGGATTCAGTAAACCTGAAGTGAAGCATCGGAATCTATAACTAGTGTCACAGGAATGGTTCAAAACCTAGACTGTAAGATGAGTCAGTCTTCTTGTACTTAGGTCGGCATTGTGCCTTTTGTATTTAATTCCTATGCAATTTCTGCGTTTCATCGTCAATAAGAAGGTCAGAGGGATACAGTAATCCTGAAGTGAAGCATCGGAATCTATAGCTAGTGTCACAGGAATGGTTCAAAACATAGACAGTAGGAAGAGTCAGTCTTCTTGTACTTAAGTCAGCATTGTGCCTTTTATATTTAATTCCGATGCACTTTCTGTGTTTCATCGTAAATAAGAAGGACCAAGGGATACCGTAAACCTGAAATGAAGCATCGGAATCTATAACTAGCGTCACAGGAATGTTTCAAAGAATAGACAGTAGGAAGAGTCAGCCTACATGTACTTAAGTCAGCATTGTCCCTTTTGTATTTTATTCTGATACATTTTCTGTGTTTCATCGTCAATAAGAAGGTCAGAGGGATACAGTGTACCTGAAGTGAAGCATCGGAATCTGTAACTAGTGTCACAGGAATGGTTAAAACATAGTCAGTAAGAAGAGTCAGTCTTCTTGTACTTAAGTCGGCATTGTGCCTTTTGTATTTAATTCCGATGCAATTTCTATGTTTCATCGTCAATAAGAAGGTCAGAGGGATACAGTAAACCTGAAGTGAAGCATCGGGATCTGTAACTAGTGTCACAGGAATGGTTCAAAGCATAATCAGTAAGAAGAGTCAGTCTTCTTGTACTTAAGTCGGCATTGTGCCTTTTGTATTTAATTCCGATGCAATTTCTGTGTTTCATCGTCATAAGAAGGTCCAAGGAATACAGTAAACCTGAAGTGAAGCATCGGAATCTATAACTAGTGTCACAGAAATGGTTCAAATCATAGACAGTAAGAACTGTCAGTCTTCTTGTACTTAAGTCGGCATTGTGCATTTTCTATTTAATTCCGATGCAATCTCTGTGTTTCATCGTCAATAAGAAGGTCAGAGGGATAGAGTAAACCTGGAGTGAAGCATCGGAATTTGTAACTAGCGTCACAGGAATGATTCATAGCATAGACAGTAAGATGAGTCAGTCTTCTTGTACTTAAGGCGGCATTGTACCTTTTCTAATTAATTCCGATGCAATTTCTGTGTTTTTTATCGTCAATAAGAAGGTCCAAGGAATTCAGTAAACCTGAAGTGAAGCATCGGAATCTATAACTAGTGTCACAGGAATGGTTCAAATCATAGACAGTAAGAACTGTCAGTCTTCTTGTACTTAAGTCGGCATTGTGCCATTTGTATTTAATTCCGATGCAATTTCTGTGTTTCATCGTCAATAAGAAGGTCCAAGGGATACAGTAAACCTGAAGTGAAGCATCGGAAACTATAACTAGTGTCACAGGAATGGTTCAAAACATAGACAAAAAGAAGAGTCAGTCTTCTTGTACTTACGTCGGCATTGTGCCGTTTGTATTTAAGTCCGATGCAATTTCTGTGTTTCATCGTCAATAAGAGAGTCAGAGGGATACAGTGATCCTGAAGTGAAGCATCGGAATCTAAAACTAGTGTCACAGGAATGGTTCAAAACATAGACAGTAGGAAGAGTCAGGCTTCTTGCACTTAAGTCAGCATTGTGCCTTTTCTATTTAATTCCGATGCAATTTCTGTGTTTCATCGTCAATAAGAAGGTCCAAGGGATACAGTAAACCTGAAGTGAAGCATAGGGATCTATAACTAGTGTCACAGGAATGGTTCAAAACATAGACAAAACGAAGAGTCAGTCTTCTTGTACTTAAGTCGGCATTGTGCCTTTTGTATTTCATTGCGATGCAATTTCTGTGTTTCATCGTCAATAAGAAGGTCAGAGGGATACAGTAATCCTGAAGTGAAGCATCAAAATCTATAACTAGTGTCACAGGAATGGTTCAAAACATAGGCAGTAGGAAGAGTCAGTCTTCGTGTACTTAAGTCAGCATTGTGCCTTTTCTATTTAATTCCGATGCACTTTCTGTGCTTCATCGTCAATAAGAAGGTCCAAGGTATACAGTAAACCTGAAATGAAGCATCGGAACCTATAACTAGCGTCACAGGAATGTTTCAAAACATAGACAGCAGGAAGAGTCAGTCTACATGTGCTTAAGTCGGCATTGTGCCTTTTGTATTTAATTCGGATGCAATTTCTTTGTTTCATCCTCAATAAGAAGGTCAGAGGGATACAGTAAACCTGAAGTGAAGCTTTGGAATCTATAACTAGTGTCACAGGAATGGTTCAAAACAGTCAGTTAGAAGAGTCAGTCTTCTTGTACTTAAGTCGGCATTGTGCCTTTTGTATGTAATTCCGATGCAATTTCTGTATTTCATCGTCTATAAGAAGGACAGAGGGATACAGTATACCTGAAGTGTAGCATCGGAATCTATAACTAGTGTCACAGGAATGGTTCAAAACATAGACAGTAGGAAGAGTCAGTCTTCATGTACTTAAGTCGGCATTGTGCCTTTTGTATATAATTCCGATGCAATTTCTGTGTTTCATCGCCATTAAGAAGTTCCAAGGGATTCAGTAAACCTGAAGTGAAGCATCGGAATCTATAACTAGTGTCACAGGAATGGTTCAAAACATAGACAGTAAGAAGAGTCAGACTTCTTGTACATAAGTTGGCATTATGCCCTTTTCAATTTAATTCCGATGCAATTACTGTGTTTCATCGTCAATAAGAAGGTCAGAGGTATACAGTAAACCTGAAGTGAAGCATCGGAATCTCTAACTAGTGTCAAGGGAATGGTTCAAAACATAGACAGTAAGAGGAGTCAGTCTTCTTGTACTTAAGTCGGCATTGTGCATTTTCTATTTAATTCCGATGCAATCTATGTGTTTCATCGTCAATAAGAAGGTCAGAGGGATAGAGTAAACCTGGAGTGAAGCATCGGAATTTGTAACTAGCGTCACAGGAATGATTCAAAGCATAGACAGTAAGATGAGTCAGTCTTCTTGTACTTAAGGCGGCATTGTGCCTTTTCTAATTAATTCCGATGCAATTTCTGTGTTTAATCGTCAATAAGAAGGTCAGAGGGATACAGTAAACCTGAAGTGAAGCATCGGAATCTATAACTACTGTCACAGGAATGGTTCAAATCATAGACAGTAAGAACTGTCAGTCTTCTTGTACTTAAGTCGGCATTGTGCCTTTGGTATTTAATTCCGATGCAATTTCTGTGTTTCATCGTCAATAAGAAGGTCCAAGGGATACAGTAAACCTGAAGTGAAGCATCGGAAACTATAACTATGTGTCACAGGAATGGTTCAAAACATAGACAAAAAGAAGAGTCAGTCTTCTTGTACTTACGTCGGCATTGTGCCTTTTGTATTTAATTCCGATGCAATTTCAGTGTTTCATCGTCAATAAGAAGGTCAGAGGGATACAGTAAACCTGAAGTGAGGCATCGGAATCTATAACTAGTGTCACAGGAATGGTTCAAAACAGTCAGTAAGAATAGTCAGTCTTCTTGTACTTAAGTCGGCATTGTGCCTTTTGTATTTCATTCCGATGCTATTTCTGTATTTCATCGTCTATAAGGAGGTCAGAGGGATACAGTAAACCTGAAGTGTAGCATCGGAATCTATAACTAGTGTCACGGGAATGGTTCAAAACATAGACAGTAGGAAGAGTCAGTCTTCATGTACTTAAGTCGGCATTGTGCCTTTTGTATATAATTCCGATGCAATTTCTGTGTTTCATCGCCAATAAGAAGTTCCAAGGGATTCAGTAAACCTGAAGTGAAGCATCGGAACCTATAACTAGTGTCACAGGAATGGTTCAAAACCTAGACAGTAAGATGAGTCAGTCTTCTTGTACTTAGGTCGGCATTGTGCCTTTTGTATTTAATTCCGATGCAATTTCTGTGTTTCATCGTCAATAAGAAGGTCCAAGGGATACCGTAAACCTGAAATGAAGCATCGCAATCTATAACTAGCGTCACAGGAATGTTTCAAAGAATAGACAGTAGGAAGAGTCAGTCTACATGTACTTAAGTCAGCATTGTCCCTTTTGCATTTTATTCCGATGCATTTTCTGTGTTTCATCGTCAATAAGAAGGTCAGAGGGATACAGTATACCTGAAGTGAAGCATCGGAATCTGTAACTAGTGTCACAGGAATGGTTAAAAACATAGTCAGTAAGAAGAGTCAGTCTTCTTGTACTTAAGTCGGCATTGTGCCTTTTGTATTTAATTCCGATGCAATTTCTGTGATTCATCGTCAATAAGAAGGTCGAAGGGGTACAGTAAACCTGAAGTGAAGCATCGGAATCTATAACTAGTATCACAGGTATGGTTCAAAAATAGACAGTAAGAAGAGGAACAGTCTTCTTGTACTTAAGTCGGCATTGTGCATTTTGTATTTAATTCCGATGCAATTTCTGTGTTTCATCGTCAATAAGAAGGTCCAAGGGACTCAGTAAACCTGAAGTGAAGCATCGGAAACTATAACTCGTGTCACAGGAATGGTTCAAAACATAGACAAAAAGAAGAGTCAGTCTTCTTGTACTTAAGTCGGCATTGTGCCTTTTGTATTTCATTGCGATGCAATTTCTGTGTTTCATCGTCAATAAGAAGGTCAGAGGGATTCAGTAAACCTGAAGTGAAGCATCGGAATCTATAACTAGTGTCACAGGAATGGTTCAAATCATAGACAGTAAGAACTGTCAGTCTTCTTGTACTTAAGTCGGCATTGTGCCATTTGTATTTAATTCCGATGCAATTTCTGTGTTTCATCGTCAATAAGAAGGTCCAAGGGATACAGTAAACCTGAAGTGAAGCATCGGAAACTATAACTAGTGTCACAGGAATGGTTCAAAACATAGACAAAAAGAAGAGTCAGTCTTCTTGTACTTACGTCGGCATTGTGCCGTTTGTATTTAAGTCCGATGCAATTTCTGTGTTTCATCGTCAATAAGAGAGTCAGAGGGATACAGTGATCCTGAAGTGAAGCATCGGAATCTAAAACTAGTGTCGCAGGAAAGGTTCAAAACATAGACAGTAGGAAGAGTCAGGCTTCTTGCACTTAAGTCAGCATTGTGCCTTTTCTATTTAATTCCGATGCAATTTCTGTGTTTCATCGTCAATAAGAAGGTCCAAGGGATACAGTAAACCTGAAGTGAAGCATAGGGATCTATAACTAGTGTCACAGGAATGGTTCAAAACATAGACAAAACGAAGAGTCAGTCTTCTTGTACTTAAGTCGGCATTGTGCCTTTTGTATTTCATTGCGATGCAATTTCTGTGTTTCATCGTCAATAAGAAGGTCAGAGGGATACAGTAATCCTGAAGTGAAGCATCGGAATCTATAACTAGTGTAACAGGAATGGTTCAAAACATAGGCAGTAGGAAGAGTCAGTCTTCTTGTACTTAAGTCAGCATTGTGCCTTTTCTATTTAATTCCGATGCACTTTCTGTGCTTCATCGTCAATAAGAAGGTCCAAGGTATACAGTAAACCTGAAATGAAGCATCGGAACCTATAACTAGCGTCACAGGAATGTTTCAAAACATAGACAGTAGGAAGAGTCAGTCTACATGTGCTTAAGTCGGCATTGTGCCTTTTGTATTTAATTCGGATGCAATTTCTTTGTTTCATCCTCAATAAGAAGGTCAGAGGGATACAGTAAACCTGAAGTGAAGCTTTGGAATCTATAACTAGTGTCACAGGAATGGTTCAAAACAGTCAGTAAGAAGAGTCAGTCTTCTTGTACTTAAGTCGGCATTGTGCCTTTTGTATTTAATTCCGATGCAATTTCTGTATTTCATCGTCTATAAGAAGGACAGAGGGATACAGTATACCTGAAGTGTAGCATCGGAATCTATAACTAGTGTCACAGGAATGGTTCAAAACATAGACAGTAGGAAGAGTCAGTCTTCATGTACTTAAGTCGGCATTGTGCCTTTTGTATATAATTCCGATGCAATTTCTGTGTTTCATCGCCAATAAGAAGTTCCAAGGGATTCAGTAAACCTGAAGTGAAGCATCGGAATCTATAACTAGTGTCACAGGAATGGTTCAAAACATAGACAGTAAGAAGAGTCAGACTTCTTGTACATAAGTTGGCATTATGCCCTTTTCAATTTAATTCCGATGCAATTACTGTGTTTCATCGTCAATAAGAAGGTCAGAGGTATACAGTAAACCTGAAGTGAAGCATCGGAATCTCTAACTAGTGTCAAGGGAATGGTTCAAAACATAGACAGTAAGAGGAGTCAGTCTTCTTGTACTTAAGTCGGCATTGTGCATTTTCTATTTAATTCCGATGCAATCTATGTGTTTCATCGTCAATAAGAAGGTCAGAGGGATAGAGTAAACCTGGAGTGAAGCATCGGAATTTGTAACTAGCGTCACAGGAATGATTCAAAGCATAGACAGTAAGATGAGTCAGTCTTCTTGTACTTAAGGCGGCATTGTGCCTTTTCTAATTAATTCCGATGCAATTTCTGTGTTTAATCGTCAATAAGAAGGTCCAAGGAATTCAGTAAACCTGAAGTGAAGCATCGGAATCTATAACTACTGTCACAGGAATGGTTCAAATCATAGACAGTAAGAACTGTCAGTCTTCTTGTACTTAAGTCGGCATTGTGCCTTTGGTATTTAATTCCGATGCAATTTCTGTGTTTCATCGTCAATAAGAAGGTCCAAGGGATACAGTAAACCTGAAGTGAAGCATCGGAAACTATAACTATGTGTCACAGGAATGGTTCAAAACATAGACAAAAAGAAGAGTCAGTCTTCTTGTACTTACGTCGGCATTGTGCCTTTTGTATTTAATTCCGATGCAATTTCAGTGTTTCATCGTCAATAAGAAGGTCAGAGGGATACAGTAAACCTGAAGTGAAGCATCGGAATCTATAACTAGTGTCACAGGAATGGTTCAAAACAGTCAGTAAGAATAGTCAGTCTTCTTGTACTTAAGTCGGCATTGTGCCTTTTGTATTTCATTCCGATGCTATTTCTGTATTTCATCGTCTATAAGGAGGTCAGAGGGATACAGTAAACCTGAAGTGTAGCATCGGAATCTATAACTAGTGTCACGGGAATGGTTCAAAACATAGACAGTAGGAAGAGTCAGTCTTCATGTACTTAAGTCGGCATTGTGCCTTTTGTATATAATTCAGATGCAATTTCTGTGTTTCATCGCCAATAAGAAGTTCCAAGGGATTCAGTAAACCTGAAGTGAAGCATCGGAACCTATAACTAGTGTCACAGGAATGGTTCAAAACCTAGACAGTAAGATGAGTCAGTCTTCTTGTACTTAGGTCGGCATTGTGCCTTTTGTATTTAATTCCGATGCAATTTCTGTGTTTCATCGTCAATAAGAAGGTCCAAGGGATACCGTAAACCTGAAATGAAGCATCGCAATCTATAACTAGCGTCACAGGAATGTTTCAAAGAATAGACAGTAGGAAGAGTCAGTCTACATGTACTTAAGTCAGCATTGTCCCTTTTGCATTTTATTCCGATGCATTTTCTGTGTTTCATCGTCAATAAGAAGGTCAGAGGGATACAGTATACCTGAAGTGAAGCATCGGAATCTGTAACTAGTGTCACAGGAATGGTTAAAAACATAGTCAGTAAGAAGAGTCAGTCTTCTTGTACTTAAGTCGGCATTGTGCCTTTTGTATTTAATTCCGATGCAATTTCTGTGATTCATCGTCAATAAGAAGGTCCAAGGGGTACAGTAAACCTGAAGTGAAGCATCGGAATCTATAACTAGTATCACAGGTATGGTTCAAAAATAGACAGTAAGAAGAGGAACAGTCTTCTTGTACTTAAGTCGGCATTGTGCATTTTGTATTTAATTCCGATGCAATTTCTGTGTTTCATCGTCAATAAGAAGGTCCAAGGGACTCAGTAAACCTGAAGTGAAGCATCGGAAACTATAACTCGTGTCACAGGAATGGTTCAAAACATAGACAAAAAGAAGAGTCAGTCTTCTTGTACTTACGTCGGCATTGTGCCGTTTGTATTTAAGTCCGATGCAATTTCTGTGTTTCATCGTCAATAAGAGAGTCAGAGGGATACAGTAATCCTGAAGTGAAGCATCGGAATCTAAAACTAGTGTCACAGGAATGGTTCAAAACATAGACAGTAGGAAGAGTCAGGCTTCTTGCACTTAAGTCAGCATTGTGCCTTTTCTATTTAATTCCGATGCAATTTCTGTGTTTCATCGTCAATAAGAAGGTCCAAGGGATACAGTAAACCTGAAGTGAAGCATAGGGATCTATAACTAGTGCCACAGGAATGGTTCAAAACATAGACAAAACGAAGAGTCAGTCTTCTTGTACTTAAGTCGGCATTGTGCCTTTTGTATTTCATTGCGATGCAATTTCTGTGTTTCATCGTCAATAAGAAGGTCAGAGGGATACAGTAATCCTGAAGTGAAGTGTCGGAATCTATAACTAGTGTCACAGGAATGGTTCAAAACATAGGCAGTAGGAAGAGTCAGTCTTCTTGTACTTAATTCAGCATTGTGCCTTTTCTATTTAATTCCGATGCACTTTCTGTGCTTCATCGTCAATAAGAAGGTCCAAGGTATACAGTAAACCTGAAATGAAGCATCGGAACCTATAAGTAGCGTCACAGAAATGTTTCAAAACATAGACAGTAGGAAGAGTCAGTCTACATGTGCTTAAGTCGGCATTGTGCCTTTTGTATTTAATTCCGATGCAATTTCTGTGTTTCATCGTCAATAAGAAGGTCAGAGGGATACAGTAAACCTGAAGTGAAGCAACGGAATCTATAACTAGTGTCACAGGAATGGTTCAAAACAGTCAGTAAGAATAGTCAGTCTTCTTGTACTTCAGTCGGCATTGTGCCTTTTGTATTTAATTCCGATGCAATTTCTGTATTTCATCGTCTATAAGAAGGTCAGAGGGATACAGTAAACCTGAAGTGTAGCATCGGAATCTATAACTAGTGTCACGGGAATGGTTCAAAACATAGACAGTAGGAAGAGTCAGTCTTCAAGTACTTAAGTCGGCATTGTGCCTTTTGTATATAATTCCGATGCAATTTCTGTGTTTCATCTCCAATAAGAAGTTCCAAGGGATTCAGTAAACCTGAAGTGAAGCATCGGAATCTATAACTAGTGTCACAGGAATGGTTCAAAACCTAGACTGTAAGATGAGTCAGTCTTCTTGTACTTAGGTCGGCATTGTGCCTTTTGTATTTAATTCCTATGCAATTTCTGCGTTTCATCGTCAATAAGAAGGTCAGAGGGATACAGTAATCCTGAAGTGAAGCATCGGAATCTATAGCTAGTGTCACAGGAATGGTTCAAAACATAGACAGTAGGAAGAGTCAGTCTTCTTGTACTTAAGTCAGCATTGTGCCTTTTATATTTAATTCCGATGCACTTTCTGTGTTTCATCGTAAATAAGAAGGACCAAGGGATACCGTAAACCTGAAATGAAGCATCGGAATCTATAACTAGCGTCACAGGAATGTTTCAAAGAATAGACAGTAGGAAGAGTCAGCCTACATGTACTTAAGTCAGCATTGTCCCTTTTGTATTTTATTCCGATGCATTTTCTGTGTTTCATCGTCAATAAGAAGGTCAGAGGGATACAGTGTACCTGAAGTGAAGCATCGGAATCTGTAACTAGTGTCACAGGAATGGTTAAAACATAGTCAGTAAGAAGAGTCAGTCTTCTTGTACTTAAGTCGGCATTGTGCCTTTTGTATTTAATTCCGATGCAATTTCTGATTCATCGTCAATAAGAAGGTACAAGGGGTACAGTAAACCTGAAGTGAAGCATCGGAATCTATAACTAGTGTCACAGGTATGGTTCAAAAATAGACAGTAAGAAGAGGAACAGTCTTCTTGTACTTAAGTCGGCATTGTGCATTTTGTATTTAATTCCGATGCAATTTCTGTGTTTCATCGTCAATAAGAGGGTCCAAGGGACTCAGTAAACCTGAAGTGAAGCATCGGAATCTATAACTAGTGTCACAGGAATGGTTCAAAGCATAGACAGTAAGAAAGGTCGGTCTCCTTGTACTTAAGTCGGCATTGTGCCTTTAGTTTTTATTTCCGATGCAATTTCTGTGTTTCATCGTCAATAAGAAGGTCAGAGGGATACAGTAATCCTGAAGTGAAGCATAGGAATCAATAACTAGTGTCACAGGAATGGTTCAAAACATAGACAGTAGGAAGAGTCAGTCTTCTTGTACTTAAGTCGGCATTGTGCCTTTTGTATTTAATTCCGATGCAATTTCTATGTTTCATCGTCAATAAGAAGGTCAGAGGGATACAGTAAACCTGAAGTGAAGCATCGTGATCTGTAACTAGTGTCACAGGAATGGTTCAAAGCATAATCAGTAAGAAGAGTCAGTCTTCTTGTACTTAAGTCGGCATTGTGCCTTTTGTATTTAATTCCGATGCAATTTCTGTGTTTCATCGTCATAAGAAGGTCCAAGGAATACAGTAAACCTGAAGTGAAGCATCGGAATCTATAACTAGTGTCACAGGAATGGTTCAAAACATAGACAGTAAGAAGAGTCAGACTTCTTGTACATAAGTTGGCATTATGCCCTTTTCAATTTAATTCCGATGCAATTACTGTGTTTCATCGTCAATAAGAAGGACAGAGGTATACAGTAAACCTGAAGTGAAGCATCGGAATCTCTAACTAGTGTCAAGGGAATGGTTCAAAACATAGACAGTAAGAGGAGTCAGTCTTCTTGTACTTAAGTCGGCATTGTGCATTTTCTATTTAATTCCGATGCAATCTATGTGTTTCATCGTCAATAAGAAGGTAAGAGGGATAGAGTAAACCTGGAGTGAAGCATCGGAATTTGTAACTAGCGTCACAGGAATGATTCATAGCATAGACAGTAAGATGAGTCAGTCTTCTTGTACTTAAGGCGGCATTGTGCCTTTTCTAATTAATTCCGATGCAATTTCTGTGTTTTTTATCGTCAATAAGAAGGTCCAAGGAATTCAGTAAACCTGAAGTGAAGCATCGGAATCTATAACTAGTGTCACAGGAATCGTTAAATCATAGACAGTAAGAACTGTCAGTCTTCTTGTACTTAAGTCGGCATTGTGCCATTTGTATTTAATTCCGATGCAATTTCTGTGTTTCATCGTCAATAAGAAGGTCCAAGGGATACAGTAAACCTGAAGTGAAGCATCGGAAACTATAACTAGTGTCACAGGAATGGTTCAAAACATAGACAAAAAGAAGAGTCAGTCTTCTTGTACTTACGTCGGCATTGTGCCGTTTGTATTTAAGTCCGATGCAATTTCTGTGTTTCATCGTCAATAAGAGAGTCAGAGGGATACAGTAATCCTGAAGTGAAGCATCGGAATCTATAACTAGTGTCACAGGAATGGTTCAAAACATAGGCAGTAGGAAGAGTCAGTCTTCTTGTACTTAAGTCAGCATTGTGCCTTTTCTATTTAATTCCGATGCACTTTCTGTGCTTCATCGTCAATAAGAAGGTCCAAGGTATACAGTAAACCTGAAATGAAGCATCGGAACCTATAACTAGCGTCACAGGAATGTTTCAAAACATAGACAGTAGGAAGAGTCAGTCTACATGTGCTTAAGTCGGCATTGTGCCTTTTGTATTTAATTCGGATGCAATTTCTTTGTTTAATCCTCAATAAGAAGGTCAGAGGGATACAGTAAACCTGAAGTGAAGCTTTGGAATCTATAACTAGTGTCACAGGAATGGTTCAAAACAGTCAGTAAGAAGAGTCAGTCTTCTTGTACTTAAGTCGGCATTGTGCCTTTTGTATTTAATTCCGATGCAATTTCTGTATTTCATCGTCTATAAGAAGGACAGAGGGATACAGTATACCTGAAGTGTAGCATCGGAATCTATAACTAGTGTCACAGGAATGGTTCAAAACATAGACAGTAGGAAGAGTCAGTCTTCATGTACTTAAGTCGGCATTGTGCCTTTTGTATATAATTCCGATGCAATTTCTGTGTTTCATCGCCAATAAGAAGTTCCAAGGGATTCAGTAAACCTGAAGTGAAGCATCGGAACCTATAACTAGTGTCACAGGAATGGTTCAAAACCTAGACAGTAAGATGAGTCAGTCTTCTTGTACTTAGGTCGGCATTGTGCCTTTTGTATTTAATTCCGATGCAATTTCTGTGTTTCATCGTCAATAAGAAGGTCCAAGGGATACCGTAAACCTGAAATGAAGCATCGCAATCTATAACTAGCGTCACAGGAATGTTTCAAAGAATAGACAGTAGGAAGAGTCAGTCTACATGTACTTAAGTCAGCATTGTCCCTTTTGCATTTTATTCCGATGCATTTTCTGTGTTTCATCGTCAATAAGAAAGTCAGAGGGATACAGTATACCTGAAGTGAAGCATCGGAATCTGTAACTAGTGTCACAGGAATGGTTAAAAACATAGTCAGTAAGAAGAGTCAGTCTTCTTGTACTTAAGTCGGCATTGTGCCTTTTGTATTTAATTCCGATGCAATTTCTGTGATTCATCGTCAATAAGAAGGTCCAAGGGGTACAGTAAACCTAAAGTGAAGCATCGGAATCTATAACTAGTATCACAGGTATGGTTCAAAAATAGACAGTAAGAAGAGGAACAGTCTTCTTGTACTTAAGTCGGCATTGTGCATTTTGTATTTAATTCCGATGCAATTTCTGTGTTTCATCGTCAATAAGAAGGTCCAAGGGCCTCAGTAAACCTGAAGTGAAGCATCGGAATCTATAACTAGTGTCACAGGAATGGTTCAAAGCATAGACAGTAAGAAAGGTCAGTCTTCTTGTACTTAAGTCAGCATTGTGCCTTTAGTATTTATTTCCGATGCAATTTCTGTGTTTCATCGTCAATAAGAAGGTCATAGGGATACAGTGATCCTGAAGTGAAGCATAGGAATCTATAACTAGTGTCACAGGAATGGTTCAAACATAGACAGTAGGAAGAGTCAGTCTTCTTGTACTTAAGTCGGCATTGTGCCTTTTGTATTTAATTCCGATGCAATTTCTATGTTTGATCGTCAATAAGAAGGTCAGAGGGATACAGTAAACCTGAAGTGAAGCATCGGGATCTGTAACTAGTGACACAGGATGGGTTCAAAGCATAGTCAGTAAGAAGAGTCAGTCTTCTTTTACTTAAGGCTGCATTGTGCCTTTTGTATTTAATTCCGATGCAATTTCTGTGATTCATCGTCAATAAGAAGGTCCAAGGGGTACAGTATACCTGAAGTGAAGCATCGGAATCTATAACTAGTGTCACAGGTATGGTTCAAAGATAGACAGTAAGAAGAGGAACAGTCTTCTTGTACTTAAGTCGGCATTGTGCATTTTGTATTTAATTCCGATGCAATTTCTGTGTTTCATCGTCATAAGAAGTTCCAAGGAATACAGTAAACCTGAAGTGAAGCATCGGAATCTATAACTAGTGTCACAGGAATGGTTCAAAACATAGACAGTAAGAAGAGTCAGACTTCTTGTACATAAGTTGGCATTATGCCCTTTTCAATTTAATTCCGATGCAATTACTGTGTTTCATCGTCAATAAGAAGGTCAGAGGTATACAGTAAACCTGAAGTGAAGCATCGGAATCTCTAACTAGTGTCAAGGGAATGGTTCAAAACATAGACAGTAAGAGGAGTCAGTCTTCTTGTACTTAAGTCGGCATTGTGCATTTTCTATTTAATTCCGATGCAATCTCTGTGTTTCATCGTCAATAAGAAGGTCAGAGGGATAGAGTAAACCTGGAGTGAAGCAACGGAATTTGTAACTAGCGTCACAGGAATGATTCAAAGCATAGATAGTAAGATGAATCAGTCATCTTGTACTTAAGGCGGCATTGTGGCTTTTCTCATTAATTCTGATGCAATTTCTGTGTTTAATCGTCAATAAGAAGGTCCAAGGAATTCAGTAAACCTGAAGTGAAGCATCGGAATCTATAACTAGTGTCACAGGAATGGTTCAAATCATAGACAGTAAGAACTGTCAGTCTTCTTGTACTTAAGTCGGCATTGTGCCTTTTGTATTTAATTCCGATGCAATTTCTGTGTTTCATCGTCAATAAGAAGGTCCAAGGGATACAGTAAACCTGAAGTGAAGCATCGGAAACTATAACTAGTGTCACAGGAATGGTTCAAAACATAGACAAAAAGAAGAGTCAGTCTTCTTGTACTTACGTCGGCATTGTGCCGTTTGTATTTAAGTCCGATGCAATTTCTGTGTTTCATCGTCAATAAGAAGGTCAGAGGGATACAGTAATCCTGAAGTGAAGCATCGGAATCTAAAACTAGTGTCACAGGAATGGTTCAAAACATAGACAGTAGGAAGAGTCAGTCTTCTTGTGCTTAAGTCAGCATAGTGCCTTTTCTATTTAATTCCGATGCAATTTCTGTGTTTCATCGTCAATAAGAAGTTCCAAGGGATACAGTAAACCTGAAGTGAAGCATAGGGATCTATAACTAGTGTCACAGGAATGGTTCAAAACATAGACAAAACGAAGAGTCAGTCTTCTTGTACTTAAGTCGGAATTGTGCCTTTTGTATTTTATTCCGATGCAATTTCTGAGTTTCATCGTCAATAAGAAGGTCAGAGGGATACAGTAATCCTGAAGTGAAGCATCGGAATCTATAACTAGTGTCACAGGAATGGTTCAAATCATAGACAGTAGGAAGAGTCAGTCTTCTTGTACTTAAGTCAGCATTGTGCCTTTTCTATTTAATTCCGATGCACTTTCTGTGCTTCATCGTCAATAAGAAGGTCCAAGGTATACAGTAAACCTGAAATGAAGCATCGGAATCTATAACTAGCGTCACAGAAATGTTTCAAAACATAGACAGTAGGAAGAGTCAGTCTACATGTGCTTAAGTCGGCATTGTGCCTTTTGTATTTAATTCCGATGCAATTTCTATGTTTCATCCTCAATAAGAAGGTCAGAGGGATACAGTAAACCTGAAGTGAAGCATCGGAATCTATAACTAGTTTCACAGGAATGGTTCAAAACAGTCAGTAAGAAGAGTCAGTCTTCTTGTACTTAAGTCGGCATTGTGCCTTTTGTATTTAATTCCGATGCAATTTCTGTATTTCATCGCCTATAAGAAGGTCAGAGGGATACAGAAAACCTGAAGTGTAGCATCGGAACCTACAACTAGTGTCACAGGAATGGTTCAAAACCTAGACAGTAAGAAGAGTCAGTCTTCTTGTACTTAAGTCGGCATTGTGCCTTTTGTATTTAATTCCGATGCAATTTCTGTGATTCATCGTCAATAAGAAGGTCCAAGGGGTACAGTAAACCTAAAGTGAAGCATCGGAATCTATAACTAGTATCACAGGTATGGTTCAAAAATAGACAGTAAGAAGAGGAACAGTCTTCTTGTACTTAAGTCGGCATTGTGCATTTTGTATTTAATTCCGATGCAATTTCTGTGTTTCATCGTCAATCAGAAGGTCCAAGGGCCTCAGTAAACCTGAAGTGAAGCATCGGAATCTATAACTAGTGTCACAGGAATGGTTCAAAGCATAGACAGTAAGAAAGGTCAGTCTTCTTGTACTTAAGTCAGCATTGTGCCTTTAGTATTTATTTCCGATGCAATTTCTGTGTTTCATCGTCAATAAGAAGGTCATAGGGATACAGTGATCCTGAAGTGAAGCATAGGAATCTATAACTAGTGTCACAGGAATGGTTCAAACATAGACAGTAGGAAGAGTCAGTCTTCTTGTACTTAAGTCGGCATTGTGCCTTTTGTATTTAATTCCGATGCAATTTCTATGTTTGATCGTCAATAAGAAGGTCAGAGGGATACAGTAAACCTGAAGTGAAGCATCGGGATCTGTAACTAGTGACACAGGATGGGTTCAAAGCATAGTCAGTAAGAAGAGTCAGTCTTCTTTTACTTAAGGCTGCATTGTGCCTTTTGTATTTAATTCCGATGCAATTTCTGTGATTCATCGTCAATAAGAAGGTCCAAGGGGTACAGTAAACCTGAAGTGAAGCATCGGAATCTATAACTAGTGTCACAGGTATGGTTCAAAGATAGACAGTAAGAAGAGGAACAGTCTTCTTGTACTTAAGTCGGCATTGTGCATTTTGTATTTAATTCCGATGCAATTTCTGTGTTTCATCGTCATAAGAAGTTCCAAGGAATACAGTAAACCTGAAGTGAAGCATCGGAATCTATAACTAGTGTCACAGGAATGGTTCAAAACATAGACAGTAAGAAGAGTCAGACTTCTTGTACATAAGTTGGCATTATGCCCTTTTCAATTTAATTCCGATGCAATTACTGTGTTTCATCGTCAATAAGAAGGTCAGAGGTATACAGTAAACCTGAAGTGAAGCATCGGAAACTATAACTAGTGTCACAGGAATGGTTCAAAACATAGACAAAAAGGAAGAGTCAGTCTTCTTGTACTTACGTCGTCATTGTGCCGTTTGTATTTAATTCCGATGCAATTTCTGTGTTTCATCGTCAATAAGAAGGTCAGAGGGATACAGTAATCCTGAAGTGAAGCATCGGAATCTAAAACTCGTGTCACAGGAATGGTTCAAAACATAGACAGTAGGAAGAGACAGTCTTCTTGTACTTAAGTCAGCATTGTGCCTTTTCTATTTAATTCCGATGCAATTTCTGTGTTTCATCTACAATAAGAAGGTCCAAGGGATACAGTAAAGCTGAAGTGAAGCATAGGGATCTATAACTAGTGTCACAGGAATGGTTCAAAGCATAGACAAAACGAAGAGTCAGTCTTCTTGTACTTAAGTCGGCATTGTGCCTTCTGTATTTTATTCCGATGCAATATCTGTGTTTCATCGTCAATAAGAAGGTCAGTAGGATACAGTAAACCTGAAGTGAAGCAACAGAATCTATAACTAGTGTCACAGGAATGGTTCAAAACAGTCAGTAAGAAGAGTCGGTCATCTTGTACTTAAGTCGGCATTGTGCCTTTTGTATTTAATTCCGATGCAATTTCTGTGTTTTATCGTCAATAAGAAGGTCAGAGGGATACAGTAAACCTGAAGTGTAGCATCGGAATCTATAACTAGTGTCACAGGAATGCTTCAAAACATAGACAGTAGGAAGAGTCAGTCTTCTTGTACTTAAGACGGCATTGTGCCTTTTGTATATAATTCCGATGCAATTTATGTGTTTCATCGCCAATAATAAGGTCCAAGAGATTCAGTAAACATGAAGTGAAGCATCGGAATCTATAACTAGTGTCACAGGAATGGTTCAAAGCCTAGCCAGTAAGAAGAGTCAGTCTTCTTGTACTTAAGTCGGCATTGAGCCTTTTGCATTTAGTTCCGATGCAATTTCTGTGTTTCATCGTCAATAAGAAGGTCCGAGGGATACAGTAATCCTGAAGAGAAGCATCGGAATCTATAACTAGCGTCACAGGAATGTTTTAAAACATAGACAGTAGGAAGAGTCCGTCTACATGTACTTAAGTCAGTATTGTGCCTTTTGTATTTAATTCCGACGCAATTTCTGTGTTTTATCGTCAATAAGAAGGTCAGATGGAGATAGTAAACCTGAAGTGAAGCATCGGAATCTGTAACTAGTGTCACAGGAATGGTTCAAAACATAGTCAGTAAGAGGAGTCAGTCTTCTTGTACTTAAATCGGCATTGTGCCTTTGGTATTTAATTCCGATGCAATTTCTGTGTTTCCTCGTCAATAAGAAGGTCCAAGGGATACAGTAAACCTGAAGTGAAGCATCGGAATCTATAACTAGTGTCACAGGAATGGTTCAAAATATATACAGTAAGAAGAGTCAGATTTCTTGTACTTAAGTCGGCATTATGCCCTTTTCAATTTAATTCCGATGCAATTACTGTGTCTCATCGTCAATAAGAAGGTCAGAGAGATACAGTAAAGCTGAAGTGAAGCATCGGAATCTCTAACTAGTGTAACAGGAATGGTTCAAAACATAGTCAGTAAGAAGAGACAGTCTTCTTGTACATAAGTCCGCATTGTGCCTTTGGTATTTAATTCCGATGCAATTTCTGTGTTTCCTCGTCAATAAGAAGGTCCAAGGGATACAGGAACCCTGAAGTGAAGCATCGGAAACTGTAACTAGCGTCGCAGGAAGGGTTCAAAACATTGTCAGTAAGAAGAGTCAGTCTTCTGGTACTAAAGTCGGCATTGTGCCTTTTCTATTTAATTCCGGTGCGTTTTCTGTGTTTCATCGTCAATAGGACGGTCAGAGGGATGCAGTAAACCTGAAGTGAAGCATCGGAATCTGTAACTAGCGTCACAGGAATGGTTCAAATCATAGACAGTAAGAAGAGTCAGTCCTCCTGTACTTAAGTCGGCATTGTGCCTTTTCTATTTAATTCCGATGCAATTTCTGTGTTTCATCGTCAATAAGAAGGTCCAAGGAATACAGCAGACCTGAAGTGAAGCATTGGAAACCAAACTAGTGTCACAGAATGGTTCAAAACATAGACAAAAAGAAGAGTCAGTCTTCTTGTACTTAATTCGGCATTGTGCCTTTTGTATTTAATTCCGATGCAATTTCTGTGTTTTATCGTCAATAGGAAGGTCAGAGGGATACAGTAAACCTGAAGTGAAGCATCGGAATCTATAACTAGTGTCACAGGAATGGTTCAAAACATAGATAGTGAGAAGAGTCAGTCCTCTTGTACTTATGTCGGCATTGTGTCCTTTTCAATTTAGTTCCGGTGCAATTACTCTGTTTCATTGTCAATAAGAAGGTCAGAGGGATACAGTAAACCTGAAGTGAAGCATCGGAATCTCTATCTAGTGTCACAGGAATGGTTCAAAACATAGTCAGTAAGAAGAGTCAGTCTTCTTGTACATAAGTCGGCATTGAGCCTTTAGCATTTATTTCCGATGCTATATCTGTGTTTCATCGTCAATAAGAAGATCCAAGGGATACAGTAAACCTGAAGTGAAGCATCGGAATCAGTAACTAGCGTCGCAGGAATGGTTCAAAACATTGTCAGTAAGAAGAGCCAGTCTTCTGGTACTTAAGTCGGCATTGTGCCTTTTCTATTTACTTCCGATGCAATATCTGTGTTTCATCGTCAATAAGAACGTCCAAGGGATACAGTAAACCTGAAGTGAAGCATCGGAATCTGTAACTAGCGTCACAGGAATGGTTCAAATCATAGATAATAAGAAGAGTCAGTCTTCTTGTAATTAAGTTGGCATTGTGCCTTTTGTGTTTAGTTCCGATCCAAGTTCTGTGTTTCATCGTCAGAAAGAAGGTCAGAGGCAAACAGTAAACCTGAAGTGAGGCATCGGAATCTATAACTAGTGCCATTGGAATGGTTCAAAACATAGACAGTAGGAAGAGTCAGTCTTCTTGTACTTAAGTCGGCATTGTGCCTTTGGTATTTAATTCCGATGCAATTTCTGTGTTTCCTCGTCAATAAGAAGGTCCAAGGGATATAGTAAACCTGAAGTGAAGCATCGGAATCTATAACTAGTGTCACAGGAATGGTTCAAAATATAGACAGTAAGAAGAGTCAGATTTCTTGTACTTAAGTCGGCATTATGCCCTTTTCAATTTAATTCCGATGCAATTACTGTGTCTCATCGTCAATAAGAAGGTCAGAGGGATACAGTAAAGCTGAAGTGAAGCATCGGAATCTCTAACTAGTGTAACAGGAATGGTTCAAAACATAGTCAGTAAGAAGAGACAGTCTTCTTGTACATAAGTCCGCATTGTGCCTTTGGTATTTAATTCCGATGCAATTTCTGTGTTTCCTCGTCAATAAGAAGGTCCAAGGGATACAGGAACCCTGAAGTGAAGCATCGGAAACTGTAACTAGCGTCGCAGGAAGGGTTCAAAACATTGTCAGTAAGAAGAGTCAGTCTTCTGGTACTAAAGTCGGCATTGTGCCTTTTCTATTTAATTCCGGTGCAATTTCTGTGTTTCATCGTCAATAGGAAGGTCAGAGGGATGCAGTAAACCTGAAGTGAAGCATCGGAATCTGTAACTAGCGTCACAGGAATGGTTCAAATCATAGACAGTAAGAAGAGTCAGTCCTCCTGTACTTAAGTCGGCATTGTGCCTTTTCTATTTAATTCCGATGCAATTTCTGTGTTTCATCATCAATAAGAAGGTCCAAGGAATACAGCAGACCTGAAGTGAAGCATTGGAAATCAAACTAGTGTCACAGGAATGGTTCAAAACATAGACAAAAAGAAGAGTCAGTCTTCTTGTACTTAATTCGGCATTGTGCCTTTTGTATTTAATTCCGATGCAATTTCTGTGTTTTATCGTCAATAGGAAGGTCAGAGGGATACAGTAAACCTGAAGTGAAGCATCGGAATCTATAACTAGTGTCACAGGAATGGTTCAAAACATAGATAGTAAGAAGAGTCAGTCTTCTTGTACTTATGTCGGCATTGTGTCCTTTTCAATTTAGTTCCGGTGCAATTACTCTGTTTCATTGTCAATAAGAAGGTCAGAGGGATACAGTAAACCTGAAGTGAAGCATCGGAATCTCTATCTAGTGTCACAGGAATGGTTCAAAACATAGTCAGTAAGAAGAGTCAGTCTTCTTGTACATAAGTCGGCATTGAGCCTTTAGCATTTATTTCCGATGCTATATCTGTGTTTCATCGTCAATAAGAAGATCCAAGGGATACAGTAAACCTGAAGTGAAGCATCGGAATCAGTAACTAGCGTCGCAGGAATGGTTCAAAACATTGTCAGTAAGAAGAGCCAGTCTTCTGGTACTTAAGTCGGCATTGTGCCTTTTCTATTTACTTCCGATGCAATATCTGTGTTTCATCGTCAATAAGAACGTCCAAGGGATACAGTAAACCTGAAGTGAAGCATCGGAATCTGTAACTAGCGTCACAGGAATGGTTCAAATCATAGATAATAAGAAGAGTCAGTCTTCTTGTAATTAAGTTGGCATTGTGCCTTTTGTGTTTAGTTCCGATCCAATTTCTGTGTTTCATCGTCAGAAAGAAGGTCAAAGGCAAACAGTAAACCTGAAGTGAGGCATCGGAATCTATAACTAGTGCCATTGGAATGGTTCAAAACGTAGACAGTAGGAAGAGTCAGTCTTCTTGTACTTAATTTGGCATTGTGCCTTTTGTTTTTAACTCCCATGCACTATCTGTGTTTCATCGTCCATACGAAGATCCAAGGGATACTGTAAACCTGAAATAATGCATCGGAATCTATAACTAGTGTCACAGGAATGGTTAAATCATAGACAGTAGAAAGTGTCAGTCTTCTTGTACTTATGTCGGCATTGTGCCTTTTCTATTTAATTCCAATGCACTTTCTGTGTTTCATCGTGAATAAGAAGGTCCAAGGGACAGTAAACCTGAAATGAAGCATCGGAAATTATAACAAAGGTCACAGGACTGTTTTAAAACATAGACAGTAGGAAGAGTCAGTCTACATGTACCTACGTCGACATTGTGCCTTTTGTATTTAATTCCGATGCACTTTCTGTGTTTCATCGTCAATAAGAAGGTCCAAGGGATACCGTAAACCTGAAATGAAGCATCGGAATCTATAACTAGCGTCACAGGAATGTTTCAAATAATAGACAGTAGGAAGAGTCAGTCTACATGTACTTAAGTCAGCATTGTCCCTTTTGTATTTTCTTCCGATGCATTTTCTGTGTTTCATCGTCAATAAGATGGTCAGAGGGATACAGTATACCTGAAGTGAAGCATCGGAATCTGTAACTAGTGTCACAGGAATGGTTCAAAGCATAGTCAGTAAGAAGAGTCAGTCTTCTTGTACTTAAGTCGGCATTGTGCCTTTTGTATTTAATTCCGATGCAATTTCTGTGTTTCATCGTCATAAGAAGGTCCAAGGAATACAGTAAACCTGAAGTGAAGCATCGGAATCTATAACTAGTGTCACAGGAATGGTTCAAAACATAGACAGTAAGAAGAGTCAGACGTCTTGTACATAAGTTGGCATTATGCCCTTTTCAATTTAATTCCGATGCAATTACTGTGTTTCATCGTCAATAAGAAGGTCAGAGGTATACAGTAAACCTGAAGTGAAGCATCGGAATCTCTAACTAGTGTCAAGGGAATGGTTCAAAACATAGACAGTAAGAGGAGTCAGTCTTCTTGTACTTAAGCCGGCATTGTGCTTTTTCTATTTAATTCCGATGCAATCTCTGTGTTTCATCGTCAATACGAAGGTCAGAGGGATAGAGTAAACCTGGAGTGAAGTATCGGAATTTGTAACTAGCGTCACAGGAATGATTCAAAACATAGACAGTAAGATGAGTCAGTCTTCTAGTACTTAAGGCGGCATTGTGCCTTTTCTAATTAATTCCGATGCAATTTCTGTGTTTAATCGTCAATAAGAAGGTCCAAGGAATTCAGTAAACCTGAAGTGAAGCATCGGAATCTATAACTAGTGTCACAGGATTGGTTCAAATCATAGACAGTAAGAACTGTCAGTCTTCTTGTACTTAAGTCGGCATTGTGCCTTTTGTATTTAATTCCGATGCAATTTCTGTGTTTCATCGTCAATAAGAAGGTCCAAGGGATACAGTAAACCTGAAGTGAAGCATCGGAAACTATAACTAGTGTCACAGGAATTGTTCAAAACATAGACAAAAAGAAGAGTCAGTCTTCTTGTACTTACGTCGGCATTGTGCCGTTTGTATTTAAGTCCGATGCAATTTCTGTGTTTCATCGTCAATAAGAAGGTCAGAGGGATACAGTAATCCTGAAGTGAAGCATCGGAATCTAAAACTAGTGTCACAGGAATGGTTCAAAACATAGACAGTAGGAAGAGTCAGTCTTATTGTACTTAAGTCAGCATTGTGCCTTTTCTATTTAATTCCGATGCAATTTCTGTGTTTCATCGTCAATAAGAAGGTCCAAGGGATACAGTAAACCTGAAGTGAAGCATAGGGATCTATAACTAGTGTCACAGGAATGGTTCAAAACATAGACAAAACGAAGAGTCAGTCTTCTTGTACTTAAGTCGCCATTGTGCCTTTTGTATTTTATTCCGATGCAATTTCTGTGTTTCATCGTCAATAAGAAGGTCAGAGGGATACAGTAAACCTGAAGTGAAGCATCGGAATCTCTATCTAGTGTCACAGGAATGGTTCAAAACATAGTCAGTAAGAAGAGTCAGTCTTCTTGTACATAAGTCGGCATTGAGCCTTTAGCATTTATTTCCGATGCTATATCTGTGTTTCATCGTCAATAAGAAGATCCAAGGGATACAGTAAACCTGAAGTGAAGCATCGGAATCAGTAACTAGCGTCGCAGGAATGGTTCAAAACATTGTCAGTAAGAAGAGCCAGTCTTCTGGTACTTAAGTCGGCATTGTGCCTTTTCTATTTACTTCCGATGCAATATCTGTGTTTCATCGTCAATAAGAACGTCCAAGGGATACAGTAAACCTGAAGTGAAGCATCGGAATCTGTAACTAGCGTCACAGGAATGGTTCAAATCATAGATAATAAGAAGAGTCAGTCTTCTTGTAATTAAGTTGGCATTGTGCCTTTTGTGTTTAGTTCCGATCCAATTTCTGTGTTTCATCGTCAGAAAGAAGGTCAGAGGCAAACAGTAAACCTGAAGTGAGGCATCGGAATCTATAACTAGTGCCATTGGAATGGTTCAAAACGTAGACAGTAGGAAGAGTCAGTCTTCTTGTACTTAATTTGGCATTGTGCCTTTTGTTTTTAACTCCCATGCACTATCTGTGTTTCATCGTCCATACGAAGATCCAAGGGATACTGTAAACCTGAAATAATGCATCGGAATCTATAACTAGTGTCACAGGAATGGTTAAATCATAGACAGTAGAAAGTGTCAGTCTTCTTGTACTTATGTCGACATTGTGCCTTTTCTATTTAATTCCAATGCACTTTCTGTGTTTCATCGTGAATAAGAAGGTCCAAGGGACAGTAAACCTGAAATGAAGCATCGGAAATTATAACAAAGGTCACAGGACTGTTTTAAAACATAGACAGTAGGAAGAGTCAGTCTACATGTACCTACGTCGACATTGTGCCTTTTGTATTTAATTCCGATGCACTTTCTGTGTTTCATCGTCAATAAGAAGGTCCAAGGGATACCGTAAACCTGAAATGAAGCATCGGAATCTATAACTAGCGTCACAGGAATGTTTCAAATAATAGACAGTAGGAAGAGTCAGTCTACATGTACTTAAGTCAGCATTGTCCCTTTTGTATTTTCTTCCGATGCATTTTCTGTGTTTCATCGTCAATAAGATGGTCAGAGGGATACAGTATACCTGAAGTGAAGCATCGGAATCTGTAACTAGTGTCACAGGAATGGTTCAAAGCATAGTCAGTAAGAAGAGTCAGTCTTCTTGTACTTAAGTCGGCATTGTGCCTTTTGTATTTAATTCCGATGCAATTTCTGTGTTTCATCGTCATAAGAAGGTCCAAGGAATACAGTAAACCTGAAGTGAAGCATCGGAATCTATAACTAGTGTCACAGGAATGGTTCAAAACATAGACAGTAAGAAGAGTCAGACGTCTTGTACATAAGTTGGCATTATGCCCTTTTCAATTTAATTCCGATGCAATTACTGTGTTTCATCGTCAATAAGAAGGTCAGAGGTATACAGTAAACCTGAAGTGAAGCATCGGAATCTCTAACTAGTGTCAAGGGAATGGTTCAAAACATAGACAGTAAGAGGAGTCAGTCTTCTTGTACTTAAGCCGGCATTGTGCTTTTTCTATTTAATTCCGATGCAATCTCTGTGTTTCATCGTCAATACGAAGGTCAGAGGGATAGAGTAAACCTGGAGTGAAGCATCGGAATTTGTAACTAGCGTCACAGGAATGATTCAAAACATAGACAGTAAGATGAGTCAGTCTTCTAGTACTTAAGGCGGCATTGTGCCTTTTCTAATTAATTCCGATGCAATTTCTGTGTTTAATCGTCAATAAGAAGGTCCAAGGAATTCAGTAAACCTGAAGTGAAGCATCGGAATCTATAACTAGTGTCACAGGATTGGTTCAAATCATAGACAGTAAGAACTGTCAGTCTTCTTGTACTTAAGTCGGCATTGTGCCTTTTGTATTTAATTCCGATGCAATTTCTGTGTTTCATCGTCAATAAGAAGGTCCAAGGGATACAGTAAACCTGAAGTGAAGCATCGGAAACTATAACTAGTGTCACAGGAATTGTTCAAAACATAGACAAAAAGAAGAGTCAGTCTTCTTGTACTTACGTCGGCATTGTGCCGTTTGTATTTAAGTCCGATGCAATTTCTGTGTTTCATCGTCAATAAGAAGGTCAGAGGGATACAGTAATCCTGAAGTGAAGCATCGGAATCTAAAACTAGTGTCACAGGAATGGTTCAAAACATAGACAGTAGGAAGAGTCAGTCTTATTGTACTTAAGTCAGCATTGTGCCTTTTCTATTTAATTCCGATGCAATTTCTGTGTTTCATCGTCAATAAGAAGGTCCAAGGGATACAGTAAACCTGAAGTGAAGCATAGGGATCTATAACTAGTGTCACAGGAATGGTTCAAAACATAGACAAAACGAAGAGTCAGTCTTCTTGTACTTAAGTCGCCATTGTGCCTTTTGTATTTTATTCCGATGCAATTTCTGTGTTTCATCGTCAATAAGAAGGTCAGAGGGATACAGTAATCCTGAAGTGAAGCATCGGAATCTAAAACTAGTGTCACAGGAATGGTTCATAACATAGACAGTAGGAAGAGTCAGTCTTATTGTACTTAAGTCAGCATTGTGCATTTCTATTTAATTCCGATGCAATTTCTGTGTTTAATCGTCAATAAGAAGGTCCAAGGAATTCAGTAAACCTGAAGTGAAGCATCGGAATCTATAACTAGTGTCACAGGAATGGTTCAAAGCATAGACAGTAAGAAAGGTCAGTCTTCTTGTACTTAAGTCAGCATTGTGCCTTTAGTATTTATTTCCGAAGCAATTTCTGTGTTTCATCGTCAATAAGAAGGTCAGAGGGATACAGTGATCCTGAAGTGAAGCATAGGAATCTATAACTAGTGTCACAGGAATGGTTCAAACATAGACAGTAGGGAGAGTCAGTCTTCTTGTACTTAAGTCGGCATTGTACCTTTTGTATTTAATTCCGATGCAATTTCTATGTTTGATCGTCAATAAGAAGGTCAGAGGGATACAGTAAACCTGAAGTGAAGCATCGGGATCTGTAACTAGTGTCACAGGATGGGTTCAAAGCATAGTCAGTAAGAAGAGTCAGTCTTCTTGTACTTAAGGCGGCATTGTGCCTTTTGTATTTAGTTCCGAAGCAATTTCTGTGATTCATCGTCAATAAGAAGGTCCAAGGGGTACAGTAAACCTGAAGTGAAGCATCGGAATCTATAACTAGTGTCACAGGTATGGTTAAAAAATAGACAGTAAGAAGAGGAACAGTCTTCTTGCACTTACGTCGGCATTGTGCATTTTGTATTTAATTCCGATGCAATTTCTGTGTTTCATCGTCATAAGAAGGTCCAAGGAATACAGTAAACCTGAAGTGAAGCATCGGAATCTATAACTAGTGTCACAGGAATGGTTCAAAACATAGACAGTAAGAAGAGTCAGACTTCTTGTACATAAGTTGGCATTATGCCCTTTTCAATCTAATTCCGATGCAATTACTGTGTTTCATCGTCAATAAGAAGGTCAGAGGTATACAGTAAACCTGAAGTGAAGCATCGGAATCTCTAACTAGTGTCAAGGGAATGGTTCAAAACATAGACAGTAAGAGGAGTCAGTCTTCTTGTACTTAAGTCGGCATTGTGCATTTTCTATTTAATTCCGATGCAATCTCTGTGTTTCATCGTCAATAAGAAGGTCAGAGGGATAGAGTAAACCTGGAGTGAAGCAACGGAATTTGTAACTAGCGTCACAGGAATGATTCAAAGCATAGATAGTAAGATGAGTCAGTCTCCTTGTACTTAAGGCGGCATTGTGGCTTTTCTAATTAATTCCGATGCAATTTCTGTGTTTAATCGTCATTAAGAAGGTCCAAGGAATTCAGTAAACCTGAAGTGAAGCATCGGAATCTATAGCTAGTGTCACAGGAATGGTTCAAATCATAGACAGTAAGAACTGTCAGTCTTCTTGTACTTAAGTCGGCATTGTGCCTTTTGTATTTAATTCCGAAGCAATTTCTGTGTTTCATCGTCAATAAGAAGGTCCAAGGGATACAGTAAACCTGAAGTGAAGCATCGGAAACTATAACTAGTGTCACAGGAATGGTTCAAAACATAGACAAAAAGAAGAGTCAGTCTTCTTGTACTTACGTCGGCATTGTGCCGTTTGTATTTAAGTCCGATGCAATTTCTGTGTTTCATCGTCAATATGAAGGCCAGAGGGATACAGTAATCCTGAAGTGAAGCATCGGAATCTAAAACTAGTGTCACAGGAATGGTTCAAAACATAGACAGTAGGAAGAGTCAGTCTTCTTGTGCTTAAGTCAGCATTGTGCCTTTTCTATTTAATTCCGATGCAATTTCTGTGTTTCATCGTCAATAAGAAGGTCCAAGGGATACAGTAAACCTGAAGTGAAGCATAGGGATCTATAACTAGTGTCACAGGAATGGTTCAAAACATAGACAAAACGAAGAGTCAGTCTTCTTGTACTTAAGTCGGCATTGTGCCTTTTGTATTTTATTCCGATGCAATTTCTGAGTTTCATCGTCAATAAGAAGGTCAGAGGGATACAGTAATCCTGAAGTGAAGCATTGCAATCTATAACTAGTGTCACAGGAATGGTTCAAAACATAGACAGTAGGAAGAGTCAGTCTTCTTGTACTTAAGTCAGCATTGTGCCTTTTCTATTTAATTCCGATGCACTTTCTGTACTTCATCGTCAATAAGAAGGTCCAAGGTATACAGTAAACCTGAAATGATGCATCGGAATCTATAACTAGCGTCACAGGAATGTTTCAAAACATAGACAGTAGGAAGAGTCAGTCTACATGTGCTTAAGTCGGCATTGTGCCTTTTGTATTTAATTCCGATGCAATTTCTATGTTTCATCCTCAATAAGAAGGTCAGAGGGATACAGTAAACCTGAAGTGAAGCATCGGAATCTATAACTAGATTCACAGGAATGGTTCAAAACAGTCAGTAAGAAGAGTCAGTCTTCTTGTACTTAAGTCGGCATTGTGCGTTTTGTATTTAATTCCGATGCAATTTCTGTATTTCATCGCCTATAAGAAGGTCAGAGGGATACAGAAAACCTTAAGTGTAGCATCGGAACCTATAACTAGTGTCACAGGAATGGTTCAAAACCTAGACAGTAAGATGAGTCAGTCTTCTTGTACTTAAGTCGGCATTGTGCCTTTTGTATTTAATTCCGATGCAATTTCTGTGATTCATCGTCAATAAGAAGGTCCAAGGGATACAGGAAACCTGAAGTGAAGCATCGGAAACTATAACTAGTGTCACAGGAATGGTTCAAAACATAGACAAAATGGAAGAGTCAGTCTTCTTGTACTTACGTCGGCATTGTGCCGTTTGTATTGAATTCCGATGCAATTTCTGTGTTTCATCGTCAATAAGAAGGTCAGAGGGATACAGTAATCCTGAAGTGAAGCATCGGAATCTAAAACTAGTGTCACAGGAATGGTTCAAAACATAGACGGTAGGAAGAGACAGTCTTCTTGTACTTAAGTCAGCATTGTGCCTTTTCTATTTAATTCCGATGCAATTTCTGTGTTTCATCGTCAATAAGAAGGTCCAAGGGATACAGTAAACGTGAAGTGAAGCATAGGAATCTATAACTAGTGTCACAGGAATGGTTCAAAGCATAGACAAAACGAAGAGTCAGTCTTCTTGTACTTAAGTCGGCATTGTGCCTTTTGTATTTTATTCCGATGCAATATCTGTGTTTCATCGTCAATAAGAAGGTCAGAGGGATACAGTAAACGTGAAGTGAAGCAACAGAATCTATAACTAGTGTCACAGGAATGGTTCGAAACAGTCAGTAAGAAGAGTCTGTCATCTTGTACTTAAGTCGGCATTGTGCCTTTTGTATTTAATTCCGATGCAATTTCTGTGTTTTATCGTCAATAAGAAGGTCAGAGGGATACAGTAAACCTGAAGTGTAGCATCGAAATCTATTACTAGTGTCACAGGAATGGTTCAAAACATAGACAGTAGTAAGAGTCAGTCTTCTTGTACTTAAGACGACATTGTGCCTTTTGTACATAATTCCGATGCAATTTATGTGTTTCATCGCCAATAATAAGGTCCAAGAGATTCAGTAAACCTGAAGTGAAGCATCGGAATCTATAACTAGTGTCACAGGAATGGTTCAAAGCCTAGCCAGTAAGAAGAGTCAGTCTTCTTGTACTAAAGTCGGCATTGAGCCTTTTGCATTTAGTTCCGATGCAATTTCTGTGTTTCATCGTCAATAAGAAGGTCAGAGGGATACAGTAATCCTGAAGAGAAGCATCGGAATCTATAACTAGCATCACAGGAATGTTTTAAAACATAGACAGTAGGAAGAGTCCGTCTACATGTACTTAAGTCAGTATTGTGACTTTCGTATTTAATTCCGACGCAATTTCTGTGTTTTATCGTCAATAAGAAGGTCAGATGGAGATAGTAAACCTGAAGTGAAGCATCGGAATCTGTAACTAGTGTCACAGGAATGGTTCAAAACATAGTCAGTAAGAGGAGTCAGTCTTCTTGTACTTAAGTCGGCATTGTGCCTTTGGTATTTAATTCCGATGCAATTTCTGTGTTTCCTCGTCAATAAGAAGGTCCAAGGGATACAGTAAACCTAAAGTGAAGCATCGGAATCTATAACTAGTGTCACAGGAATGGTTCAAAATATAGACAGTAAGAAGAGTCAGATTTCTTGTACTTAAGTCGGCATTATGCCCTTTTCAATTTAATTCCGATGCAATTACTGTGTCTCAGCGTCAATAAGAAGGTCAGAGGGATACAGTAAAGCTGAAGTGAAGCATCGGAATCTCTAACTAGTGTAACAGGAATGGTTCAAAACATAGTCAGTAAGAAGAGACAGTCTTCTTGTACATAAGTCCGCATTGTGCCTTTAGTATTTAATTCCGATGCAATTTCTGTGTTTCCTCGTCAATAAGAAGGTCCAAGGGATACAGGAACCCTGAAGTGAAGCATCGGAAACTGTAACTAGCGTCGCAGGAAGGGTTCAAAACATTGTCAGTAAGAAGAGTCAGTCTTCTGGTACTAAAGTCGGCATTGTGCCTTTTCTATTTAATTCCGATGCAATTTCTGTGTTTCATCGTCAATAGGAAGGTCAGAGGGATACAGTAAACCTGAAGTGAAGCATCGGAATCTATAACTAGATTCACAGGAATGGTTCAAAACAGTCAGTAAGAAGAGTCAGTCTTCTTGTACTTAAGTCGGCATTGTGCGTTTTGTATTTAATTCCGATGCAATTTCTGTATTTCATCGCCTATAAGAAGGTCAGAGGGATACAGAAAACCTTAAGTGTAGCATCGGAACCTATAACTAGTGTCACAGGAATGGTTCAAAACCTAGACAGTAAGATGAGTCAGTCTTCTTGTACTTAAGTCGGCATTGTGCCTTTTGTATTTAATTCCGATGCAATTTCTGTGATTCATCGTCAATAAGAAGGTCCAAGGGATACAGGAAACCTGAAGTGAAGCATCGGAAACTATAACTAGTGTCACAGGAATGGTTCAAAACATAGACAAAATGGAAGAGTCAGTCTTCTTGTACTTACGTCGGCATTGTGCCGTTTGTATTGAATTCCGATGCAATTTCTGTGTTTCATCGTCAATAAGAAGGTCAGAGGGATACAGTAATCCTGAAGTGAAGCATCGGAATCTAAAACTAGTGTCACAGGAATGGTTCAAAACATAGACGGTAGGAAGAGACAGTCTTCTTGTACTTAAGTCAGCATTGTGCCTTTTCTATTTAATTCCGATGCAATTTCTGTGTTTCATCGTCAATAAGAAGGTCCAAGGGATACAGTAAACCTGAAGTGAAGCATAGGAATCTATAACTAGTGTCACAGGAATGGTTCAAAGCATAGACAAAACGAAGAGTCAGTCTTCTTGTACTTAAGTCGGCATTGTGCCTTTTGTATTTTATTCCGATGCAATATCTGTGTTTCATCGTCAATAAGAAGGTCAGAGGGATACAGTAAACGTGAAGTGAAGCAACAGAATCTATAACTAGTGTCACAGGAATGGTTCGAAACAGTCAGTAAGAAGAGTCTGTCATCTTGTACTTAAGTCGGCATTGTGCCTTTTGTATTTAATTCCGATGCAATTTCTGTGTTTTATCGTCAATAAGAAGGTCAGAGGGATACAGTAAACCTGAAGTGTAGCATCGAAATCTATTACTAGTGTCACAGGAATGGTTCAAAACATAGACAGTAGTAAGAGTCAGTCTTCTTGTACTTAAGACGACATTGTGCCTTTTGTACATAATTCCGATGCAATTTATGTGTTTCATCGCCAATAATAAGGTCCAAGAGATTCAGTAAACCTGAAGTGAAGCATCGGAATCTATAACTAGTGTCACAGGAATGGTTCAAAGCCTAGCCAGTAAGAAGAGTCAGTCTTCTTGTACTAAAGTCGGCATTGAGCCTTTTGCATTTAGTTCCGATGCAATTTCTGTGTTTCATCGTCAATAAGAAGGTCAGAGGGATACAGTAATCCTGAAGAGAAGCATCGGAATCTATAACTAGCATCACAGGAATGTTTTAAAACATAGACAGTAGGAAGAGTCCGTCTACATGTACTTAAGTCAGTATTGTGACTTTCGTATTTAATTCCGACGCAATTTCTGTGTTTTATCGTCAATAAGAAGGTCAGATGGAGATAGTAAACCTGAAGTGAAGCATCGGAATCTGTAACTAGTGTCACAGGAATGGTTCAAAACATAGTCAGTAAGAGGAGTCAGTCTTCTTGTACTTAAGTCGGCATTGTGCCTTTGGTATTTAATTCCGATGCAATTTCTGTGTTTCCTCGTCAATAAGAAGGTCCAAGGGATACAGTAAACCTGAAGTGAAGCATCGGAATCTATAACTAGTGTCACAGGAATGGTTCAAAATATAGACAGTAAGAAGAGTCAGATTTCTTGTACTTAAGTCGGCATTATGCCCTTTTCAATTTAATTCCGATGCAATTACTGTGTCTCAGCGTCAATAAGAAGGTCAGAGGGATACAGTAAAGCTGAAGTGAAGCATCGGAATCTCTAACTAGTGTAACAGGAATGGTTCAAAACATAGTCAGTAAGAAGAGACAGTCTTCTTGTACATAAGTCCGCATTGTGCCTTTAGTATTTAATTCCGATGCAATTTCTGTGTTTCCTCGTCAATAAGAAGGTCCAAGGGATACAGGAACCCTGAAGTGAAGCATCGGAAACTGTAACTAGCGTCGCAGGAAGGGTTCAAAACATTGTCAGTAAGAAGAGTCAGTCTTCTGGTACTAAAGTCGGCATTGTGCCTTTTCTATTTAATTCCGATGCAATTTCTGTGTTTCATCGTCAATAGGAAGGTCAGAGGGATACAGTAAACCTGAAGTGAAGCATTGGAATCCAAACTAGTGTCACAGGAATGGTTCAAAACATAGACAAAAAGAAGAGTCAGTCTTCTTGTACTTAATTCGGCATTGTGCCTTTTGTATTTAATTCCGATGCATTTTTTGTGTTTCATCGTCAATAAGAAGGTCAGAGGGATACAGTAAACCTGAAGTGAAGCATCGGAATCTATAACTAGTGTCACAGGAATGGTTCAAAATCAGTCAGTAAGAAGAGTCAGTCTTCTTGTACTTAAGTCGGCAATGTGCCTTTTGTATTTAATTCCGATGCAATTTCTGTGTTTCATCGTCAATAAGAAGGTCCAAGGGATTCAGTAAACCTGAAGTGAAGCATCGGAATCTATAACTAGTGTCACAGGAATGGTTCAAAACATAGATAGTAAGAAGAGTCAGTCTTCTTGTACTTAAGTCGGCATTGTGTCCTTTTCAATTTAGTTCCGGTGCAATTACTCTGTTTCATTGTCAATAAGAAGGTCAGAGGGATACAGTAAACCTGAAGTGAAGCATCGGAATCTCTATCTAGTGTCACAGGAATGGTTCAAAACATAGTCAGTAAGAAGAGTCAGTCTTCTTGTACATAAGTCGGCATTGAGCCTTTAGCATATAATTCCGATGCTATATCTGTGTTTCATCTTCAATAAGAAGATCCAAGGGATACAGTAAACCTGAAGTGAAGCATCGGAATCAGTAACTAGCGTCGCAGGAATGGTTCAAAACATTGTCAGTAAGAAGAGCCAGTCTTCTGGTACTTATGTCGGCATTGTGCCTTTTCTATTTACTTCCGATGCAATATCTGTGTTTCATCGTCAATAAGAACGTCCAAGGGATACAGTAAACCTGAAGTGAAGCATCGGAATCTGTAACTAGCGTCACAGGAATGGTTCAAATCATAGATAATAAGAAGAGTCAGTCTTCTTGTAATTAAGTTGGCATTGTGCCTTTTGTGTTTAGTTCCGATCCAATTTATGTGTTTCATCGTCAAAAAGAAGGTCAGAGGCAAACAGTAAACCTGAAGTGAGGCATCGGAATCTATAACTAGTGCCATTGGAATTTTTCAAAACATAGACAGTAGGAAGAGTCAGTCTTCTTGTACTTAATTTGGCATTGTGCCTTTTGTTTTTAACTCCCATGCACTATCTGTGTTTCATCGTCCATACGAAGATCCAAGGGATACTGTAAACCTGAAATAACGCATCGGAATCTATAACTAGTGTCACAGGAATGGTTAAATCATAGACAGTAGAAAGTGTCAGTCTTCTTGTACTTATGTCGGCATTGTGCCTTTTCTATTTAATTCCGATGCACTTTCTGTGTTTCATCGTGAATAAGAAGGTCCAAGGGAAATTAAACCTGAAATGAAGCATCGGAAATTATAACAAAGGTCACAGGACTGTTTTAAAACATAGACAGTAGGAAGAGTCAGTCTACATGTACCTACGTCGACATTGTGCCTTTTGTATTTAATTCCGATGCACTTTCTGTGCTTCATCGTCAATAAGAAGGTCCAAGGGATACCGTAAACCTGAAATGAAGCATCGGAATCTATAACTAGCGTCACAGGAATGTTTCAAAGAATAGACAGTAGGAAGAGTCAGTCTACTTGTACTTAAGTCAGCATTGTCCCTTTTGTATTTTATTCCGATGCATTTTCTGTGTTTCATCGTCAATACGATGGTCAGAGGGATACAGTATACCTGAAGTGAAGCATCGGAATCTGTAACTAGTGTCACAGGAATGGTTCAAAGCATAGTCAGTAAGAAGAGTCAGTCTTCTTGTACTTAAGTCGTCATTGTGCCTTTTGTATTTAATTCCGATGCAATTTCTGTGTTTCATCGTCATAAGAAGGTCCAAGGAACACAGTAAACCTGAAGTGAAGCATCGGAATCTATAACTAGTGTCACAGGAATGGTTCAAAACATAGACAGTAAGAAGAGTCAGACTTCTTGTACATAAGTTGGCATTATGCCCTTTTCAATTTAATTCCGATGCAATTACTGTGTTTCATCGTCAATAAGAAGGTCAGAGGTATACACTAAACCTGAAGTGGAGCATCGGAATCTCTAACTAGTGTCAAGGGAATGGTTCAAAACATAGACAGTAAGAGGAGTCTGTCTTCTTGTACTTAAGTCGGCATTGTGCATTTTCTATTTAATTCCGATGCAATCTCTGTGTTTCATCGTCAATAAGAAGGTCAGAGGGATAGAGTAAACCTGGAGTGAAGCATCGGAATTTGTAACTAGCGTCACAGGAATGATTCAAAGCATAGACAGTAAGATGAGTCAGTCTTCTTGGACTTAAGGCGGCATTGTGCCTTTTCTAATTAATTCCGATGCAATTTCTGTGTTTAATCGTCAATAAGAAGGTCCAAGGAATTCAGTAAACCTGAAGTGAAGCATCGGAATCTATAACTAGTGTCACAGGATTGGTTCAAATCATAGACAGTAAGAACTGCCAGTCTTCTTGTACTTAAGTCGGCATTGTGCCTTTTGTATTTAATTCCGATACAATTTCTGTGTTTCATCGTCAATAAGAAGGTCCAAGGGATACAGTAAACCTGAAGTGAAGCATCGGAAGCTATAACTAGTGTCACAGGAATTGTTCAAAACATAGACAAAAAGAAGAGTCAGTCTTCTTGTACTTAAGTCGGCATTGTGCCGTTTGTATTTAAGTCCGATGCAATTTCTGTGTTTCATCGTCAATAAGAAGGTCAGAGGGATACAGTAATCCTGAAGTGAAGCATCGGAATCTAAAACTAGTGTCACAGGAATGGTTCAAAACATAGACAGTAGGAAGAGTCAGTCTTATTGTACTTAAGTCAGCATTGTGCCTTTTCTATTTAATTCCGATGCAATTTCTGTGTTTCATCGTCAATAAGAAGGTCCAAGGGATACAGTAAACCTGAAGTGAAGGATAGGGATCTATAACTAGTGTCACAGGAATGGTTCAAAACATAGACAAAACGAAGAGTCAGTCTTCTTGTACTTAAGTCGGCATTGTGCCTTTTGTATTTTATTCCGATGCAATTTCTGTGTTTCATCGTCAATAAGAAGGTCAGAGGGATACAGTAATAGTCAAGTGAAGCATCGGAATCTATAACTAGTGTCACAGGAATGGTTCAAAGCATAGACAGTAGGAAGAGTCAGTCTTCTTGTACTTAAGTCAGCATTGTGCCTTTTCTATTTAATTCTGATGCACTCTCTGTGCTTCATCGTCAATAAGAAGGTCCAAGGTATACAGTTAACCTGAAATGAAGCATCGGAATCTATAACTAGCGTCACAGGAATGTTTCAAAGCATAGACAGTAGGAAAAGTCAGTCTACATGTGCTTAAGTCGGCATTGTGCCTTTTGTATATAATTCCGATGCAATTTCTGTGTTTCATCGCCAATAAGAAGTTCCAAGGGATTCAGTAAACCTGAAGTGAAGCATCGGAATCTGTAACTAGTGTCACCGGAATGGTTCAAAACATAGACAGTAAGAAGAGTCAGACTTCTTGTACATAAGTTGGCATTATGCCCTTTTCAATTTAATTCCGATGGAATTACTGTGTTTCATCGTCAATAAGAAGGTCAGAGGTATACAATAAACCTGAAGTGAAGCATCGGAATTTCTAACTAGTGTCAAGGGAATGGTTCAAAACATAGACAGTAAGAGGAGTCAGTCTTCTTGTACTTAAGTCGGCATTGTGCATTTTCTATTTAATTCCGATGCAATCTCTGTGTTTCATCGTCAATAAGAAGGTCAGAGGGATAGAGTAAACCTGGAGTGAAGCATCGGAATTTGTAACTAGCGTCACAGGAATGATTCAAAGCATAGACAGTAAGATGAGTCAGTCTTCTTGTACTTAAGGCGGCATTGTGCCTTTTCTAATTAATTCCGATGCAATTTCTGTGTTTAATCGTCAATAAGAAGGTCCAAGGAATTCAGTAAACCTGAAGTGAAGCATCGGAATCTATAACTAGTGTCACAGGAATGGTTCAAATCATAGACAGTAAGAACTGTCAGTCTTCTTGTACTTAAGTCGGCATTGTGCCTTTTGTATTTAATTCCGATGCAATTTCTGTGTTTCATCGTCAATAAGAAGGTACAAGGGATACAGTAAACCTGAAGTGAAGCATCGGAAACTATAACTAGTGTCACAGGAATGGTTCAAAACATAGACAAAAAGAAGAGTCAGTCTTCTTGTACTTACGTCGGCATTGTGCCGTTTGTATTTAATTCCGATGCAATTTCTGTGTTACATCGTCAATAAGAAGGTCAGAGGAATACAGTAATCCTGAAGTGAAGCATCGGAATCTAAAACTAGTGTCACAGGAATGGTTCAAAACATAGACAGTAGGAAGAGTCAGTCTTCTTGTACTTAAGTCAGCATTGTGCCTTTTCTATTTAAATCCTATGCAATTTCTTTGTTTCATCGTCAATAAGAAGGTCCAAGGGATACAGTAAACCTCAAGTGAAGCATAGGGATCTATAACTAGTGTCACAGGAATGGTTCAAAGCATAGACAAAACGAAGAGTCAGTCTTCTTGTACTTAAATCGGCATTGTGCCTTTTGTATTTTATTCCGATGCAATTTCTGTGTTTCATCGTCAATAAGAAGGTCAGAGGGATACAGTAAACCTGAAGTGAAGCATCGGAATCTATAACTAGTGTCACAGGAATGGTTCAAAACAGTCAGAAAGAAGAGTCAGTCTTCTTGTACTTAAGTCGGCATTGTGCCCTTTGTATTTAATTCCGATGCAATTTCTGTATTTCATCGTCTATAAGAAGGTCAGAGGGATACAGAAAACCTGAAGCGTAGCATCGGAACCTATAACTAGTGTCACAGGAATGGTTCAAAACATAGACAGTAGGAAGAGTCAGTCTTCATGTTCTTAAGTCGGCATTGTGCCTTTTGTATATAATTCCGATGCAATTACTGTGTTTCATCGCCAATAAGAAGTTCCAAGGGATTCAGTAAACCTGAAGTGAAGCATCGGAATCTATAACTAGTGTCTCAGGAATGGTTCAAAACCTAGACAGTAAGAAGAGTCAGTCTTCTTGTACTTAAGTCGGCATTGTGCCTTTTGTATTTAATTCCGATGCAATTTCTGTGTTTTATCGTCAATAGGAAGGTCAGAGGGATACAGTAAACCTGAAGTGAAGCATCGGAATCTATAACTAGTGTCACAGGAATGGTTCAAAACATAGATAGTAAGAAGAGTCAGTCTTCTTGTACTTATGTCGGCATTGTGTCCTTTTCAATTTAGTTCCGGTGCAATTACTCTGTTTCATTGTCAATAAGAAGGTCAGAGGGATACAGTAAACCTGAAGTGAAGCATCGGAATCTCTATCTAGTGTCACAGGAATGGTTCAAAACATAGTCAGTAAGAAGAGTCAGTCTTCTTGTACATAAGTCGGCATTGAGCCTTTAGCATTTATTTCCGATGCTATATCTGTGTTTCATCGTCAATAAGAAGATCCAAGGGATACAGTAAACCTGAAGTGAAGCATCGGAATCAGTAACTAGCGTCGCAGGAATGGTTCAAAACATTGTCAGTAAGAAGAGCCAGTCTTCTGGTACTTAAGTCGGCATTGTGCCTTTTCTATTTACTTCCGATGCAATATCTGTGTTTCATCGTCAATAAGAACGTCCAAGGGATACAGTAAACCTGAAGTGAAGCATCGGAATCTGTAACTAGCGTCACAGGAATGGTTCAAATCATAGATAATAAGAAGAGTCAGTCTTCTTGTAATTAAGTTGGCATTGTGCCTTTTGTGTTTAGTCCCGATCCAATTTCTGTGTTTCATCGTCAGAAAGAAGGTCAGAGGCAAACAGTAAACCTGAAGTGAGGCATCGGAATCTATAACTAGTGCCATTGGAATGGTTCAAAACGTAGACAGTAGGAAGAGTCAGTCTTCTTGTACTTAATTTGGCATTGTGCCTTTTGTTTTTAACTCCCATGCAGTATCTGTGTTTCATCGTCCATACGAAGATCCAAGGGATACTGTAAACCTGAAATAATGCATCGGAATCTATAACTAGTGTCACAGGAATGGTTAAATCATAGACAGTAGAAAGTGTCAGTCTTCTTGTACTTATGTCGGCATTGTGCCTTTTCTATTTAATTCCAATGCACTTTCTGTGTTTCATCGTCAATAAGAAGGTCCAAGGGATACCGTAAACCTGAAATGAAGCATCGGAATCTATAACTAGCGTCACAGGAATGTTTCAAAGAATAGACAGTAGGAAGAGTCAGTCTACATGTACTTAAGTCAGCATTGTCCCTTTTGTATTTTCTTCCGATGCATTTTCTGTGTTTCATCGTCAATAAGATGGTCAGAGGGATACAGTATACCTGAAGTGAAGCATCGGAATCTGTAACTAGTGTCACAGGAATGGTTCAAAGCATAGTCAGTAAGAAGAGTCAGTCTTCTTGTACTTAAGTCGGCATTGTGCCTTTTGTATTTAATTCCGATGCAATTTCTGTGTTTCATCGTCATAAGAAGGTCCAAGGAATACAGTAAACCTGAAGTGAAGCATCGGAATCTATAACTAGTGTCACAGGAATGGTTCAAAACATAGACAGTAAGAAGAGTCAGACGTCTTGTACATAAGTTGGCATTATGCCCTTTTCAATTTAATTCCGATGCAATTACTGTGTTTCATCGTCAATAAGAAGGTCAGAGGTATACAGTAAACCTGAAGTGAAGCATCGGAATCTCTAACTAGTGTCAAGGGAATGGTTCAAAACATAGACAGTAAGAGGAGTCAGTCTTCTTGTACTTAAGCCGGCATTGTGCATTTTCTATTTAATTCCGATGCAATCTCTGTGTTTCATCGTCAATACGAAGGTCAGAGGGATAGAGTAAACCTGGAGTGAAGCATCGGAATTTGTAACTAGCGTCACAGGAATGATTCAAAACATAGACAGTAAGATGAGTCAGTCTTCTAGTACTTAAGGCGGCATTGTGCCTTTTCTAATTAATTCCGATGCAATTTCTGTGTTTAATCGTCAATAAGAAGGTCCAAGGAATTCAGTAAACCTGAAGTGAAGCATCGGAATCTATAACTAGTGTCACAGGATTGGTTCAAATCATAGACAGTAAGAACTGTCAGTCTTCTTGTACTTAAGTCGGCATTGTGCCTTTTGTATTTAATTCCGATGCAATTTCTGTGTTTCATCGTCAATAAGAAGGTCCAAGGGATACAGTAAACCTGAAGTGAAGCATCGGAAACTATAACTAGTGTCACAGGAATTGTTCAAAACATAGACAAAAAGAAGAGTCAGTCTTCTTGTACTTACGTCGGCATTGTGCCGTTTGTATTTAAGTCCGATGCAATTTCTGTGTTTCATCGTCAATAAGAAGGTCAGAGGGATACAGTAATCCTGAAGTGAAGCATCGGAATCTAAAACTAGTGTCACAGGAATGGTTCAAAACATAGACAGTAGGAAGAGTCAGTCTTATTGTACTTAAGTCAGCATTGTGCCTTTTCTATTTAATTCCGATGCAATTTCTGTGTTTCATCGTCAATAAGAAGGTCCAAGGGATACAGTAAACCTGAAGTGAAGCATAGGGATCTATAACTAGTGTCACAGGAATGGTTCAAAACATAGACAAAACGAAGAGTCAGTCTTCTTGTACTTAAGTCGCCATTGTGCCTTTTGTATTTTATTCCGATGCAGTTTCTGTGTTTCATCGTCAATAAGAAGGTCAGAGGGATACAGTAATCCTGAAGTGAAGCATCGGAATCTAAAACTAGTGTCACAGGAATGGTTCATAACATAGACAGTAGGAAGAGTCAGTCTTATTGTACTTAAGTCAGCATTGTGCCTTTTCTATTTAATTCCGATGCAATTTCTGTGTTTAATCGTCAATAAGAAGGTCCAAGGAATTCAGTAAACCTGAAGTGAAGCATCGGAATCTATAACTAGTGTCACAGGAATGGTTCAAAGCATAGACAGTAAGAAAGGTCAGTCTTCTTGTACTTAAGTCAGCATTGTGCCTTTAGTATTTATTTCCGATGCAATTTCTGTGTTTCATCGTCAATAAGAAGGTCAGAGGGATACAGTGATCCTGAAGTGAAGCATAGGAATCTATAACTAGTGTCACAGGAATGGTTCAAACATAGACAGTAGGGAGAGTCAGTCTTCTTGTACTTAAGTCGGCATTGTGCCTTTTGTATTTAATTCCGATGCAATTTCTATGCTTGATCGTCAATAAGAAGGTCAGAGGGATACAGTAAACCTGAAGTGAAGCATCGGGATCTGTAACTAGTGTCACAGGATGGGTTCAAAGCATAGTCAGTAAGAAGAGTCAGTCTTCTTGTACTTAAGGCGGCATTGTGCCTTTTGTATTTAGTTCCGAAGCAATTTCTGTGATTCATCGTCAATAAGATGGTCCAAGGGGTACAGTAAACCTGAAGTGAAGCATCGGAATCTATAACTAGTGTCACAGGTATGGTTCAAAAATAGACAGTAAGAAGAGGAACAGTCTTCTTGTACTTACGTCGGCATTGTGCATTTTGTATTTAATTCCGATGCAATTTCTGTGTTTCATCGTCATAAGAAGGTCCAAGGAATACAGTAAACCTGAAGTGAAGCATCGGAATCTATAACTAGTGTCACAGGAATGGTTCAAAACATAGACAGTAAGAAGAGTCAGACTTCTTGTACATAAGTTGGCATTATGCCCTTTTCAATTTAATTCCGATGCAATTACTGTGTTTCATCGTCAATAAGAAGGTCAGAGGTATACAGTAAACCTGAAGTGAAGCATCGGAATCTCTAACTAGTGTCAAGGGAATGGTTCAAAACATAGACAGTAAGAGGAGTCAGTCTTCTTGTACTTAAGTCGGCATTGTGCATTTTCTATTTAATTCCGATGCAATCTCTGTGTTTCATCGTCAATAAGAAGGTCAGAGGGATAGAGTAAACCTGGAGTGAAGCAACGGAACTTGTAACTAGCGTCACAGGAATGATTCAAAGCATAGATAGTAAGATGAGTCAGTCTTCTTGTACTTAAGGCGGCATTGTGGCTTTTCTAATTAATTCCGATGCAATTTCTGTGTTTAATCGTCATTAAGAAGGTCCAAGGAATTCAGTAAACCTGAAGTGAAGCATCGGAATCTATAGCTAGTGTCACAGGAATGGTTCAAATCATAGACAGTAAGAACTGTCAGTCTTCTTGTACTTAAGTCGGCATTGTGCCTTTTGTATTTAATTCCGAAGCAATTTCTGTGTTTCATCGTCAATAAGAAGGTCCAAGGGATACAGTAAACCTGAAGTGAAGCATCGGAAACTATAACTAGTGTCACAGGAATGGTTCAAAACATAGACAAAAAGAAGAGTCAGTCTTCTTGTACTTACGTCGGCATTGTGCCGTTTGTATTTAAGTCCGATGCAATTTCTGTGTTTCATCGTCAATAAGAAGGTCAGAGGGATACAGTAATCCTGAAGTGAAGCATCGGAATCTAAAACTAGTGTCACAGGAATGGTTCAAAACATAGACAGTACGAAGAGTCAGTCTTCTTGTGCTTAAGTCAGCATTGTGCCTTTTCTATTTAATTCCGATGCAATTTCTGTGTTTCATCGTCAATAAGAAGGTCCAAGGGATACAGTAAACCTGAAGTGAAGCATAGGGATCTATAACTAGTGTCACAGGAATGGTTCAAAACATAGACAAAACGAAGAGTCAGTCTTCTTGTACTTAAGTCGGCATTGTGCCTTTTGTATTTTATTCCGATACAATTTCTGAGTTTCATCGTCAATAAGAAGGTCAGAGGGATACAGTAATCCTGAAGTGAAGCATCGCAATCTATAACTAGTGTCACAGGAATGGTTCAAAACATAGACAGTAGGAAGAGTCAGTCTTCTTGTACTTAAGTCAGCATTGTGCCTTTTCTATTTAATTCCGATGCACTTTCTGTACTTCATCGTCAATAAGAAGGTCCAAGGTATACAGTAAACCTGAAATGATGCATCGGAATCTATAACTAGCGTCACAGGAATGTTTCAAAACATAGACAGTAGGAAGAGTCAGTCTACATGTGCTTAAGTCGGCATTGTGCCTTTTGTATTTAATTCCGATGCAATTTCTATGTTTCATCCTCAATAAGAAGGTCAGAGGGATACAGTAAACCTGAAGTGAAGCATCGGAATCTATAACTAGATTCACAGGAATGGTTCAAAACAGTCAGTAAGAAGAGTCAGTCTTCTTGTACTTAAGTCAGCATTGTGCGTTTTGTATTTAATTCCGATGCAATTTCTGTATTTCATCGCCTATAAGAAGGTCAGAGGGATACAGAAAACCTTAAGTGTAGCATCGGAACCTATAACTAGTGTCACAGGAATGGTTCAAAACCTAGACAGTAAGATGAGTCAGTCTTCTTGTACTTAAGTCGGCATTGTGCCTTTTGTATTTAATTCCGATGCAATTTCTGTGATTCATCGTCAATAAGAAGGTCCAAGGGATACAGGAAACCTGAAGTGAAGCATCGGAAACTATAACTAGTGTCACAGGAATGGTTCAAAACATAGACAAAATGGAAGAGTCAGTCTTCTTGTACTTACGTCGGCATTGTGCCGTTTGTATTGAATTCCGATGCAATTTCTGTGTTTCATCGTCAATAAGAAGGTCAGAGGGATACAGTAATCCTGAAGTGAGCATCGGAATCTAAAACTAGTGTCACAGGAATGGTTCAAAACATAGACGGTAGGAAGAGACAGTCTTCTTGAACTTAAGTCAGCATTGTGCCTTTTCTATTTAATTCCGATGCAATTTCTGTGTTTCATCGTCAATAAGAAGGTCCAAGGGATACAGTAAACCTGAAGTGAAGCATAGGAATCTATAACTAGTGTCACAGGAATGGTTCAAAGCATAGACAAAACGAAGAGTCAGTCTTCTTGTACTTAAGTCGGCATTGTGCCTTTTGTAATTAATTCCGATGCAATTTCTGTGTTTTATCGTCAATAAGAAGGTCAGAGGGATACAGTAAACCTGAAGTGTAGCATCGAAATCTATTACTAGTGTCACAGGAATGGTTCAAAACATAGACAGTAGTAAGAGTCAGTCTTCTTGTACTTAAGACGACATTGTGCCTTTTGTACATAATTCCGATGCAATTTATGTGTTTCATCGCCAATAATAAGGTCCAAGAGAGTCAGTAAACCTCAAGTGAAGCATCGGAATCTATAACTAGTGTCACAGGAATGGTTCAAAGCATAGACAAAACGAAGAGTCAGTCTTCTTGTACTAAAGTCGGCATTGAGCCTTTTGCATTTAGTTCCGATGCAATTTCTGTGTTTCATCGTCAATAAGAAGGTCAGAGGGATACAGTAATCCTGAAGAGAAGCATCGGAATCTATAACTAGCATCACAGGAATGTTTTAAAACATAGACAGTAGGAAGAGTCCGTCTACATGTACTTAAGTCAGTATTGTGACTTTTGTATTTAATTCCGACGCAATTTCTGTGTTTTATCGTCAATAAGAAGGTCAGATGGAGATAGTAAACCTGAAGTGAAGCATCGGAATCTGCAACTAGTGTCACAGGAATGGTTCAAAACATAGTCAGTAAGAGGAGTCAGTCTTCTTGTACTTAAGTCGGCATTGTGCCTTTGGTATTTAATTCCGATGCAATTTCTGTGTTTCCTCGTCAATAAGAAGGTCCAAGGGATACAGTAAACCTGAAGTGAAGCATCGGAATCTATAACTAGTGTCACAGGAATGGTTCAAAATATAGACAGTAAGAAGAGTCAGATTTCTTGTACTTAAGTCGGCATTATGCCCTTTTCAATTTAATTCCGATGCAATTACTGTGTCTCAGCGTCAATAAGAAGGTCAGAGGGATACAGTAAAGCTGAAGTGAAGCATCGGAATCTCTAACTAGTGTAACAGGAATGGTTCAAAACATAGTCAGTAAGAAGAGACAGTCTTCTTGTACATAAGTCCGCATTGTGCCTTTAGTATTTAATTCCGATGCAATTTCTGTGTTTCCTCGTCAATAAGAAGGTCCAAGGGATACAGGAACCCTGAAGTGAAGCATCGGAAACTGTAACTAGCGTCGCAGGAAGGGTTCAAAACATTGTCAGTAAGAAGAGTCAGTCTTCTGGTACTAAAGTCGGCATTGTGCCTTTTCTATTTAATTCCGATGCAATTTCTGTGTTTCATCGTCAATAGGAAGGTCAGAGGGATACAGTAAACCTGAAGTGAAGCATCGGAATCTCTAACTAGCGTCACAGGAATGGTTCAAATCATAGACAGTAAGAAGAGTCAGTCCTCCTGTACTTAACTCGGCATTGTGCCTTTTCTATTTAATTCCGATGCAATTTCTGTGTTTCATCGTCAATAAGAAGGTCCAAGGAATACAGCAGACCTGAAGTGAAGCATTGGAATCCAAACTAGTGTCACAGGAATGGTTCAAAACATAGACAAAAAGAAGAGTCAGTCTTCTTGTACTTAATTCGGCATTGTGCTTTTTGTATTTAATTCCGATGCATTTTTTGTGTTTCATCGTCAATAAGAGGGTCAGAGGGATACAGTAAACCTGAAGTGAAGCATCGGAATCTATAACTAGTGTCACAGGAATGGTTCAAAATCAGTCAGTAAGAAGAGTCAGTCTTCTTGTACTTAAGTCGGCAATGTGCCTTTTGTATTTAATTCCGATGCAATTTCTGTGTTTCATCGTCAATAAGAAGGTCCAAGGGATTCAGTAAACCTGAAGTGAAGCATCGGAATCTATAACTAGTGTCACAGGAATGGTTCAAAACATAGATAGTAAGAAGAGTCAGTCTTCTTGTACTTAAGTCGGCATTGTGTCCTTTTCAATTTAGTTCCGGTGCAATTACTCTGTTTCATTGTCAATAAGAAGGTCAGAGGGATACAGTAAACCTAAAGTGAAGCATCGGAATCTCTATCTAGTGTCACAGGAATGGTTCAAAACATAGTCAGTAAGAAGAGTCAGTCTTCTTGTACATAAGTCGGCATTGAGCCTTTAGCATATAATTCCGATGCTATATCTGTGTTTCATCGTCAATGAGAAGATCCAAGGGATACAGTAAACCTGAAGTGAAGCATCGGAATCAGTAACTAGCGTCGCAGGAATGGTTCAAAACATTGTCAGTAAGAAGAGCCAGTCTTCTGGTACTTAAGTCGGCATTGTGCCTTTTCTATTTACTTCCGATGCAATATCTGTGTTTCATCGTCAATAAGAACGTCCAAGGGATACAGTAAACCTGAAGTGAAGCATCGGAATCTGTAACTAGCGTCACAGGAATGGTTCAAATCATAGATAATAAGAAGAGTCAGTCTTCTTGTAATTAAGTTGGCATTGTGCCTTTTGTGTTTAGTTCCGATCCAATTTATGTGTTTCATCGTCAAAAAGAAGGTCAGAGGCAAACAGTAAACCTGAAGTGAGGCATCGGAATCTATAACTAGTGCCATTGGAATTTTTCAAAACATAGACAGTAGGAAGAGTCAGTCTTCTTGTACTTAATTTGGCATTGTGCCTTTTGTTTTTAACTCCCATGCACTATCTGTGTTTCATCGTCCATACGAAGATCCAAGGGATACTGTAAACCTGAAATAACGCATCGGAATCTATAACTAGTGTCACAGGAATGGTTAAATCATAGACAGTAGAAAGTGTCAGTCTTCTTGTACTTATGTCGGCATTGTGCCTTTTCTATTTAATTCCGATGCACTTTCTGTGTTTCATCGTGAATAAGAAGGTCCAAGGGAAATTAAACCTGAAATGAAGCATCGGAAATTATAACAAAGGTCACAGGACTGTTTTAAAACATAGACAGTAGGAAGAGTCAGTCTACATGTACCTACGTCGACATTGTGCCTTTTGTATTTGATTCCGATGCACTTTCTGTGCTTCATCGTCAATAAGAAGGTCCAAGGGATACCGTAAACCTGAAATGAAGCATCGGAATCTATAACTAGCGTCACAGGAATGTTTCAAAGAATAGACAGTAGGAAGAGTCAGTCTACTTGTACTTAAGTCAGCATTGTCCCATTTGTATTTTATTCCGATGAATTTTCTGTGTTTCATCGTCAATACGATGGTCAGAGGGATACAGTATACCTGAAGTGAAGCATCGGAATCTGTAACTAGTGTCACAGGAATGGTTCAAAGCATAGTCAGTAAGAAGAGTCAGTCTTCTTGTACTTAAGTCGTCATTGTGCCTTTTGTATTTAATTCCGATGCAATTTCTGTGTTTCATCGTCATAAGAAGGTCCAAGGAATACAGTAAACCTGAAGTGAAGCATCGGAATCTATAACTAGTGTCACAGGAATGGTTCAAAACATAGACAGTAAGAAGAGTCAGACTTCTTGTACATAAGTTGGCATTATGCCCTTTTCAATTTAATTCCGATGCAATTACTGTGTTTCATCGTCAATAAGAAGGTCAGAGGTATACACTAAACCTGAAGTGGAGCATCGGAATCTCTAACTAGTGTCAAGGGAATGGTTCAAAACATAGACAGTAAGAGGAGTCAGTCTTCTTGTACTTAAGTCGGCATTGTGCATTTTCTATTTAATTCCGATGCAATCTCTGTGTTTCATCGTCAATAAGAAGGTCAGAGGGATAGAGTAAACCTGGAGTGAAGCATCGGAATTTGTAACTAGCGTCACAGGAATGATTCAAAGCATAGACAGTAAGATGAGTCAGTCTTCTTGGACTTAAGGCGGCATTGTGCCTTTTCTAATTAATTCCGATGCAATTTCTGTGTTTAATCGTCAATAAGAAGGTCCAAGGAATTCAGTAAACCTGAAGTGAAGCATCGGAATCTATAACTAGTGTCACAGGATTGGTTCAAATCATAGACAGTAAGAACTGCCAGTCTTCTTGTACTTAAGTCGGCATTGTGCCTTTTGTATTTAATTCCGATACAATTTCTGTGTTTCATCGTCAATAAGAAGGTCCAAGGGATACAGTAAACCTGAAGTGAAGCATCGGAAGCTATAACTAGTGTCACAGGAATTGTTCAAAACATAGACAAAAAGAAGAGTCAGTCTTCTTGTACTTAAGTCGGCATTGTGCCGTTTGTATTTAAGTCCGATGCAATTTCTGTGTTTCATCGTCAATAAGAAGGTCAGAGGGATACAGTAATCCTGAAGTTAAGCATCGGAATCTAATACTAGTGTCACAGGAATGGTTGAAAACATAGACAGTAGGAAGAGTCAGTCTTATTGTACTTAAGTCAGCATTGTGCCTTTTCTATTTAATTCCGATGCAATTTCTGTGTTTCATCGTCAATAAGAAGGTCCAAGGGATACAGTAAACCTGAAGTGAAGGATAGGGATCTATAACTAGTGTCACAGGAATGGTTCAAAACATAGACAAAACGAAGAGTCAGTCTTCTTGTACTTAAGTCGGCATTGTGCCTTTTGTATTTTATTCCGATGCAATTTCTGTGTTTCATCGTCAATAAGAAGGTCGGAGGGATACAGTAATAGTCAAGTGAAGCATCGGAATCTATAACTAGTGTCACAGGAATGGTTCAAAGCATAGACAGTAGGAAGAGTCAGTCTTCTTGTACTTAAGTCAGCATTGTGCCTTTTCTATTTAATTCTGATGCACTCTCTGTGCTTCATCGTCAATAAGAAGGTCCAAGGTATACAGTTAACCTGAAATGAAGCATCGGAATCTATAACTAGCGTCACAGGAATGTTTCAAAGCATAGACAGTAGGAAAAGTCAGTCTACATGTGCTTAAGTCGGCATTGTGCCTTTTGTATATAATTCCGATGCAATTTCTGTGTTTCATCGCCAATAAGAAGTTCCAAGGGATTCAGTAAACCTGAAGTGAAGCATCGGAATCTGTAACTAGTGTCACCGGAATGGTTCAAAACATAGACAGTAAGAAGAGTCAGACTTCTTGTACATAAGTTGGCATTATGCCCTTTTCAATTTAATTCCGATGGAATTACTGTGTTTCATCGTCAATAAGAACGTCAGAGGTATACAATAAACCTGAAGTGAAGCATCGGAATTTCTAACTAGTGTCAAGGGAATGGTTCAAAACATAGACAGTAAGAGGAGTCAGTCTTCTTGTACTTAAGTCGGCATTGTGCATTTTCTATTTAATTCCGATGCAATCTCTGTGTTTCATCGTCAATAAGAAGGTCAGAGGGATAGAGTAAACCTGGAGTGAAGCATCGGAATTTGTAACTAGCGTCACAGGAATGTTTCAAAGCATAGACAGTAAGATGAGTCAGTCTTCTTGTACTTAAGGCGGCATTGTGCCTTTTCTAATTAATTCCGATGCAATTTCTGTGTTTAATCGTCAATAAGAAGGTCCAAGGAATTCAGTAAACCTGAAGTGAAGCATCGGAATCTATAACTAGTGTCACAGGAATGGTTCAAATCATAGACAGTAAGAACTGTCAGTCTTCTTGTACTTAAGTCGGCATTGTGCCTTTTGTATTTAATTCCGATGCAATTTCTGTGTTTCATCGTCAATAAGAAGGTACAAGGGATACAGTAAACCTGAAGTGAAGCATCGGAAACTATAACTAGTGTCACAGGAATGGTTCAAAACATAGACAAAAAGAAGAGTCAGTCTTCTTGTACTTACGTCGGCATTGTGCCGTTTGTATTTAATTCCGATGCAATTTCTGTGTTACATCGTCAATAAGAAGGTCAGAGGAATACAGTAATCCTGAAGTGAAGCATCGGAATCTAAAACTAGTGTCACAGGAATGGTTCAAAACATAGACAGTAGGAAGAGTCAGTCTTCTTGTACTTAAGTCAGCATTGTGCCTTTTCTATTTAAATCCTATGCAATTTCTTTGTTTCATCGTCAATAAGAAGGTCCAAGGGATACAGTAAACCTCAAGTGAAGCATAGGGATCTATAACTAGTGTCACAGGAATGGTTCAAAGCATAGACAAAACGAAGAGTCAGTCTTCTTGTACTTAAATCGGCATTGTGCCTTTTGTATTTTATTCCGATGCAATTTCTGTGTTTCATCGTCAATAAGAAGGTCAGAGGGATACAGTAAACCTGAAGTGAAGCATCGGAATCTATAACTAGTGTCACAGGAATGGTTCAAAACAGTCAGAAAGAAGAGTCAGTCTTCTTGTACTTAAGTCGGCATTGTGCCCTTTGTATTTAATTCCGATGCAATTTCTGTATTTCATCGTCTATAAGAAGGTCAGAGGGATACAGAAAACCTGAAGCGTAGCATCGGAACCTATAACTAGTGTCACAGGAATGGTTCAAAACATAGACAGTAGGAAGAGTCAGTCTTCATGTTCTTAAGTCGGCATTGTGCCTTTTGTATATAATTCCGATGCAATTACTGTGTTTCATCGCCAATACGAAGTTCCAAGGGATTCAGTAAACCTGAAGTGAAGCATCGGAATCTATAACTAGTGTCTCAGGAATGGTTCAAAACCTAGACAGTAAGAAGAGTCAGTCTTCTTGTACTTAAGTCGGCATTGTGCATTTGTATTTAATTCCGATGCAATTTCTGTGTTTCATCGTCAATAAGAAGGTCAGAGGGATACAGTAATCCTGAAGTGAAGCATAGGAATCTATAACTAGTGTCACAGGAATGATTCAGAACATAGACAGTAGGAACAGTCAGTCTTCTTGTACATGAGTCGGCATTGTGCCTTTTGTATTTAATTCCGATGCAATTTCTGCGTTTCATCGTCAATAAGAAGGTCCAAGGGATACAGGAAACCTGAAGTGGTTCAAAACCTAGACAGTAAGAAGAGTCAGTCTTCTTGTACTTAAGTCGGCATTGTGCATTTGTATTTAATTCCGATGCAATTTCTGTGTTTCATCGTCAATAAGAAGGTCAGAGGGATACAGTAATCCTGAAGTGAAGCATAGGAATCTATAACTAGTGTCACAGGAATGATTCAGAACATAGACAGTAGGAAGAGTCAGTCTACATGTACTTAAGTCAGTATTGTGCCTTTTGTATTTAATTCCGACGCAATTTCTGTGTTTTATCGTCAATAAGAAGGTCAGATGGAGATAGTAAACCTGAAGTGAAGCATCGGAATCTGTAACTAGTGTCACAGGAATGGTTGAAAACATAGTCAGTAAGAAGAGTCAGTCTTCTTGTACTTAAGTCGGCATTGTGCCTTTGGTATTTAATTCCGATGCAATTTCTGTGTTTCCTCGTCAATAAGAAGGTCCAAGGGATACAGTAAACCTGAAGTGAAGCATCATAATCTATAACTAGTGTCACAGGAATGGTTCAAAATATAGACAGTAAGAAGAGCCAGATTTCTTGTACTTAAGTCGGCATTATGCCCTTTTCAATTTAATTCCGATGCAATTACTGTGTCTCATCGTCAATAAGAAGGTCAGAGGGATACAGTAAAGCTGAAGTGAAGCATCGGAATCTCTAACTAGTGTAACAGGAATGGTTCAAAACATAGTCAGTAAGAAGAGACAGTCTTCTTGTACGTAAGTCCGCATTGTGCCTTTTGTATTTAATTCCGATGCAATATCTGTGTTTCATCGTCAATAAGAAGGTCCAAGGGATATAGGAACCCTGAAGTGAAGCATCGGAAACTGTAACTAGCGTCGCAGGGAGGGTTCAAAACATTGTCAGTAAGAAGAGTCAGTCTTCTGGTACTAAAGTCGGCATTGTGCCTTTTCTATTTAATTCCGATGCAATTTCTGTGTTTCATCGTCAATAGGAAAGTCAGAGGGATACAGTAAACCTGAAGTGAAGCATCGGAATCTGTAACTAGCGTCATAGGAATGGTTCAAATCATAGACAGTAAGAAGAGTCAGTCCTCCTGTACTTAAGTCGGCATTGTGCCTTTTCTATTTAATTCCGATGCAATTTCTGTGTTTCCTCGTCAATAAGAAGGTCCAAGGGATACAGTAATCCTGAAGTGAAGCATCGGAATCAGTAACTAGCGTCGCAGGAATGGTTCAAAACATTGTCAGTAAGAAGAGCCAGTCTTCTGGTACTTAAGTCGACATTGTGCCTTTTCTATTTACTTCCGATGCAATATCTGTGTTTCATCGTCAATAAGAACGTCCAAGGGATACAGTAAACCTAAAGTGAAGCATCGGAATCTGTAACTAGCGTCACAGGAATGGTTCAAATCATAGATAGTAAGAAGAGTCAGTCTTCTTGTACTTAAGTTGGCATTGTGCCTTTTGTATTTAATTCCGATCCAATTTCTGTGTTTCATCGTCAGAAAGAAGGTCAGAGGCAACCAGTAAACCTGAAGTGAGGCATCGGAATCTATAACTAGTGCCATTGGAATGGTTCAAAACATAGACAGTAGGAAGAGTCAGTCCTCTTGTACTTAATTTGGCATTGTGCCTTTTGTTTTTAACTCCCATGCACTATCTGTGTTTGATCGTCCATACGAAGATCCAGGGGATACAGTAAACCTGAAATAATGCATCGGAATCTATAACTAGTGTCACAGGAATGGTTAAATCATAGACAGTAGAAAGTGTCAGTCTTCTTGTACTTATGTCGGCATTGTGCCTTTTCTATTTAACTCCGATGCACATTCTGTGTTTCATCGTGAATAAGAAGGTCCAAGGGACAGTAAACCTGAAATGAAACATCGGAAATTATAACTAAGGTCACAGGACTGTTTTAAAACATAGACAGTAGGAAGAGTCAGTCTACATGTACCTACGTCGACATTGTGACTTTTGTATTTAATTCTGATGCAATTTCTGTGTTTCATCGTCAATAAGAACGTCCAAGGGATACGGTGAACCTGACGTGAAGCATCGGAATCTATAAGTAGTGTCACAATACTGGTTCAAATCATAGACTGTAGGGAGAGTCAGTCTTCATGTACTTAAGTCGGCATTGTGCCTTTTCTATTTAATTCCGATGCAAATTATGTGTTTCATTGTCAATAAGAAGGTCAGAGGGATACAGAAAATCCGAAGTGAAGCATCGGAATCTGTAACTAGCGTCACTGGAATGGTTCAAAACATAGACAGTAAGAATAGTCAGTCTTCTTGTACTTAAGTCGGCATTGTGCCTTTTCTATTTAATTCCGATGCAATTTCTGTGTTTCATCGTCAATAAGAAGGCATCGGAATTAAATACAAAAGGCACAATGCCGACTTAAGTACAAGAAAACTGTCTCTTCTTACTGTCTTTTGTTTGAACCATTCCTGTGACACTAGTAATAGATTCCGATGCTTCACTTCAGGTTTACTGTATCCCTCCGACATTCTTATTGACGATGAAACACGTAAATTGCAACCGAATTAAATACAAAAGCCACAATGCCGACTTAAGTACAAGAAGACTGACTCTTCTTACTGTCTATGTTTTGAACCATTCCTGTGACACTAGTTATAGATTCCGATGCTTCACTTCAGGTATACTGTATCCCTCTGACCTTCGTATTGACGATGAGACACAGAAATTGCATCGGAATTAAATACAAAAGGCACAATGCCGACTAAAGTACAAGAAGACTGACTCTACTTACTGTCTATGATTTGAACGTTTCCGGTGAGACCTGTTTTAGATTCCGATGCTTCACTTCAGGTTTACTGTATTCCTTGGACCTTGTTATTGACGACGAAACACAGAAATTGCATCGGAATTAAATAGAAAAGGCACAATGCCGACTTAAGTACAAGAAAACAGACTCTTCTTAATATCTATGTTTTGAACCATTCCTGTGACAGTAGTTATGGATTCCGATGCATCACTTCAGGTTTACATTATCCCTCTGACCTTCTTATTGACGATGAAACACAGAAATTTCATCGGAATTAAATACAAAAGGCACAATGCCGAGTCTAGTACAAGAAGACTGGTTCTTCTTACTGTCTATGATTTGAATCATTTCTGTGACACTAGTTATAGATTCCGATGCTTCACTTCAGGTTTACTGTATTGTCTGACATTCTTATTGACGAAGAAACACAGATATTGCTTCGGAATTAATTACAAAAGGCACAATGCCGACATAAGTACAAGAAGACTGACCCTTCTTACTGTCTATGTTTTGAACCATTCCTGTGACACTAGTTATAGATTCCGATGCTTCACTTCAGGTTTACTGTATCCCTCTGACCTTCTTAGTGACGAAGAAACACAGATACTGCTTCGGAATTAAATACAAAAGGCACAATGATGACCTAAGTACAAGAAAACCGACTCTTCTTACTGTCTATGTTTTCAATCATTCCTGTGACACTAGTTATAGGTTCCGATGCTTCACTTCAGGTTTACTGTATCCCTGTGACCTTCTTATTGACGATGAAACACAGAAATTGCATCGGAAGTAAATACAAAAGGCACAATGCCGACTTAAGTACAAGAAAACTGACCCTTCTTACTGTCTATGTTTGGAACCACTCCTGTGGTACTAGTTATAGATTCCGATACTTCACTTCAAGTTTACAGTATCCCTCTGACCTTCTTATTGACGATGAAACACAGAAACTGCATCGGAATTAAATGGGAGAGGCACAATGCCGATTTAAGTACAAGAAGACTGACTCTTCTTACTGTCTATGTTTTGAACCATTCCTGTGACACTAGTTATAGATTCCGATGCTTCACTTCAGGTTTACTGTATCCCTCTGACCTTCGTATTGACGATGAAACACAGAAATTGCATCGGAATTAAATACAAAAGGCAAAATGCCGACTTAAGTATAAAAAGGCTGACTTTTCTTACTCTCTATGTTTTGAACCATTCCTGTGACACTAGTTATAGATTGAATGCTTCACTTCAGGTTTACTGTATCCCTCTGACCGTCGTACTGACGATGAAACACAGAAATTGCATCGGAATTAAATACAAATGGCACAATGCCGACATAAGTACAAGAGGACTGGCTCTTCTTACTGTCTATGTTTTGATCCATTCCTGTGACACTACTTATAGATTCCGATGCTTCACTTCAGGTTTACTGTATCCCTCTGACCTTCTTAGTGACGAAGAAACACAGATACTGCTTCGGAATTAAATACAAAAGGCACAATGATGACCTAAGTACAAGAAAACCGACTCTTCTTACTGTCTATGTTTTCAATCATTCCTATGACACTAGTTATAGGTTCCGATGCTTCACTTCAGGTTTACTGTATCCCTGTGACCTTCTTATTGACGATGAAACACAGAAATTGCATCGGAAGTAAATACAAAAGGCACAATGCCGACTTAAGTACAAGAAAACTGACCCTTCTTACTGTCTATGTTTGGAACCACTCCTGTGGTACTAGTTATAGATTCCGATACTTCACTTCAAGTTTACAGTATCCCTCTGACCTTCTTATTGACGATGAAACACAGAAACTGCATCGGAATTAAATGGGAGAGGCACAATGCCGATTTAAGTACAAGAAGACTGACTCTTCTTACTGTCTATGTTTTGAACCATTCCTGTGACACTAGTTATAGATTCCGATGCTTCACTTCAGGTTTACTGTATCCCTCTGACCTTCGTATTGACGATGAAACACAGAAATTGCATCGGAATTAAATACAAAAGGCAAAATGCCGACTTAAGTATAAAAAGGCTGACTTTTCTTACTCTCTATGTTTTGAACCATTCCTGTGACACTAGTTATAGATTCCGATGCTTCACTTCAGGTTTACTGTATCCCTCTGACCGTCGTACTGACGATGAAACACAGAAATTGCATCGGAATTAAATACAAAAGGCACAATGCCGACTCAAATACAAGAGGACTGGCTATACTTCCTGTCTATGTTTGAACCATTCCTGTGACACTAGTTATAGATTCCGAAGTTTCACTTCAGGTTTACTGTATCCAGCTGACCTTATTGTTGACGATGAAACACAGAAATTGCATCGGAATTAAATACAAATGGCACAATGCCGACTCATGTACAAGAAGTCTGGCTCTTCTTACTCCCTATGTTTTGAACCTTTCCTCTGAGACCGGTTTTAGATTCCGTTGCTTCACTTCAGGTTTACTGTATCCCTTGGACCTTGTTATTGACGACGAAACAGAGAAATTGCATCAGAATTAAATAGAAAAGCGACAATGCCGACTTATGTACAAGAAAATTGACTCTTCTTACCGTCTATGTTTTGAACCATTCCTGTGACACTAGTAATAGTTTCCGATGCTTCACATCAGGTTTACTGTATCCCTCTGACCTTCTTGTTGACGATGAAACACAGAAATTGCATAGGAATTACATACAAAAGGCACAATGCCCACTTAAGGACAAGAAAACTGACTCTGCTTACTGTCTATGTTTTGAACCATTCCTGTGACACTAGTTATAGATCCCGATGCTTCACTTCGGGTTTACTGTATACCTCTGACCTTCTTGTTGACAATGAAACACAGAAATTGCATCGGAATTAAATACAAAAGGCACAATGCCGACCTAAGTACAAGAGAACCGACTCTTCATACTGTTTAAGTTTTGAACAATTCCTGTAACACTAGTTATAGATTCCGATGCTTCACTTCATGTTTACTGTATCCCTGTGACCTTCTTATTGACGATGAAACACAGAAATTGCATCGGAATTAAATACAAAAGGCACAATGCCGACTTATGTACAAGGAAACATACTATTCTTACTGTCTATGTTTTGAACCATTCCTGTGACACTAGTTATGGATTACGATGCTTCACTTCAGGTTTACTGTATCCCTCTGACGTTCTTATTGACAATGAAACACGTAAATTGCATCGGAATTAAATACAAAAGGCACAATGCCGACTTAAGTACAAGAAGATTGACTCTTCTTACTGTCTATGTCTTGAACCATTCCTGTGACACTAGTTATAGGTTCCGATGCTTCACTTCAGGTTTACTGTATCCCTCTGACCGTCCTACTGACGATGAAACACAGAAATTGCATCGGAATTAAATACAAATGGCACAATGCCGACTCAATTACAAGAAGACTGGCTCTTCTTACTGTCTATGTTTTGAACCTTACCTGTGAGACCGGTGTTAGATTCCGATGCTTCACTTCAGGTTTACTGTATCCCTTGGACCTAGTTATCGACGACGAAACACAGAAATTGCATCGGAATTAAATAGAAAAGGCACAATGCCGACTTAAGTACAAGAAAACAGACTCTCCTTAATATCTATGTTTGAACCATCCCTGTGACACTTGTTATGGATTCCGATGCATCACTTCAGGTTTACTGTATCCCTCTGTCCTTCTTATAGTCGATGAAACACGTAATTTGCATCGGAATTAAAAACAAAAGGCACAATGCCGACTTAAGTACAAGAAGGCTGACTCTTCTTACTGTCTATGTTTTGAACCATTCCTGTGACACTAGTTATAGATTCCGACGCTTTACTTCAGGTTTACCGTATCAGTCTGACCTTATTGACGATGAAACACAGAAATTGCATCGGAATTAAATACAAAAGGCACAATGCCGACTTAAGTACAAGAAGGCTGGCTCTTCATACTGTCTATGTTTGAACCACTTCTGTGACACTAGTCATAGATTCCGATTCTTCACTTCAGATATACTGTATCCCTCTGACGTTCTTAGAGACGAAAAAACACAGATATGGCCACGGAATTAAATAAAAAGGCACAATGCCCACTTAAGTACAAGAAGACTGACCCTTCTTACTGTCTATATTTTGAACCATTCCTGTGACACTAGTTATAGATTCCGATGCTTCACTTCAGGTTTACTGTATCCCTCTGACCTTCGTATTGACGATGAACCACAGAAATTGCATCGGAATTAAATACAAAAGGCACAATGCCGACTTAAGAACAAGAAAACTGACTCTTCTTACTGTGTATGTTTTGAACCATTCCTGTGACACTAGTTATAGATTCCGATGCTTCACTTCATGTTTACTGTATCCCTCTGACCTTCTTGTTGACAATGAAACACTGAAATTGCATCGGAATTAAATACAAAAGGCACAATGCCGACCTAGGTACAAGAGAACTGACTCTTCTTACTGTTTAAGCTTTGAACCATTCCTGTCACACTAGTTATAGATTCCGATGCTTCACTCGTGTTTACTGTATCCCTGTGACCTTGTTATTGACGATGAAACACAGAAATTGCATCGGAATTAAATACAAAAGGCACAATGCCGACTTAAGTACAAGAAGACTGACTCTTCCTACTGTCTATGTTTTGAACCATTCCTGTGACACTAGTTATAGATTCCGATGCTTCACTTCAGGTTTACTGTATCCCTCTGACCTTCTTATTGACGATGAAACACGTAAATTGCATCGGAATTAAATACAAAAGGCACAATGCCGACTTAAGTACAAGAAGATTGACTCTTCTTACTGTCTATGTTTTGAACCATTCCTGTGACACTAGTTATAGATTCCGATGCTTCACTTCAGGTTTACTGTATCCCTCTGACCTTCTTATTGACGAAGAAACGCAGATATTGCTTCGGAATTAAATACAAAAGGCACAATGCCGACCTAAGTACAAGAAAAATGACTCTTCTTTCTGTTTATGTTGTCAACCATTCCTGTGACACTAGTTATAGATTCCGATGCTTCACTTCAGGTTTACTGTATCCCTGTGACCTTCTTACTGACGATGAAACACAGAAATCGCATCGGAAGTAAATACAAAAGGCACAATGCCGACTTAAGTACAAGAGAACTGACCCTTCTCACTGTCTATGTTTTGAACCACTCCTGTGACACTAGTTATAGATTCCGATACTTCACTTCAGGTTTACAGTATCCCTCTGAACTTCTTATTGACGATGAAACACGTAAATTGCATCGGAATTAAATACAAAAGGCACAATGCCGACTTAAGTACAAGAAGACTGACTCTTCTTACTGTCTTGGTTTAAACCATTCCTGTGACACTAGTTATAGATTCCGATGCTTCACTTCAGGTTTACTGTATCCCTCTGACCTTCGTATTGACGATGAAACACAGAAATTGCATCGGAATTAAATACAAACGGCACAAAGCCGACTTAAGAATAAAAAGACTGACTCTTCTTACTCTCTATGTTTTGAACCATTCCTGTGACACTAGTTATAGATTCCGATGCTTCTCTTCAGGTTTACTGTATCCTTCTGACCTTCGTATTAACGATGAAACACAGAAATTGCATCAGAATTAAATACAAAGGCACAATGCCGACTCAAGTACAAGAAGACTGGCTCTTCTTACTGTTTATGTTTTGAACCTTTCCTGTGAGACCGGTGTTAGATTCCGATGCTCCACTTCAGGTTTACTGTATCCCTTGGACCTTGTTATCGACGACGAGACACAGAAATTGCATCGGAATTAAATAGAAAAGGCACAATGCCGACTTAAGAACAAGAAAACAGACTCTTCTCAATATCTATGTTTGAACCATTCCTGTGACACTAGTTGCGGATTCCGATGCATCACTTCAGGTTTACTGTATCCCTCGGATACTCTTATTGACGATGAAACACAGAAAATGCATCGGAATTAAATACAAAAGGCACAATGCCGACTACAGTAGTAGAAGACTGACTCTTCTTACTGTCTAAGTTTTAAACCATTCCTGTGGCACTAGTTATAGATTCCGATGCTTCTTTTCAAGTTTACCGTATCCCTCTGACCGTCGAATTGACGATGAAACACAGAAGTAGCATCGGAATTAAATACAAAAGGCACAATGCCGACTCAAGTACAAGATGACTGGCTATACTTCCTGTCTATGTTTTAAACCATTCCTGTGACACTAGTTATAGATTCCTAAGCCTCACTTCAGGTTTACTGTATCCAGCTGACCTTCTTATTGACGATGAAACACAGAAATTGAATCGCAATTAAATACAAAAGGCACAATGCCGACTTAAGTACAAGAAGACTGACTCTTCTTACTGTCTATGTTTTGAACCATTCCTGTGACACTAGTTATAGATTCCGATGCTTCACTTCAGGTTTACTGTATCCCTCTGACCTTCGTATTGACGATGAAACACAGAAATTGCATCGGAATTAAATACAAAAGGCAAAATGCCGACTTAAGTATAAAAACACTGACTCTTCTTACTCTCTATGTTTGAACCATTCCTGTGACACTAGTTATAGATTCCGATGCTTCACTTCAGGTTTACTGTATCCCTCTGACCGTCGTACTGACGATGAAACACAGAAATTGCATCGGAATTAAATACAAATGGCACAATGCCGACACAAGTACAAGAGGACTGGCTCTTCTTACTGTCTATGTTTTGATCCATTCCTGTGACACTACTTATAGATTCCGATGCTTCACTTCAAGTTTACTGTATTCCTCTGACCGTCGTACTGACGATGAAACACAGAAATTGCATCGGAATTAAATACAAAAGGCACAATGCCGACCTAAGTACAAGAAAACAGACTCTTCTTACTGTCTATGTTTTGAACCATTTCTGTGACACTAGTTATACATTCCGATGCTTCACTTCGTGTTTACTGTATCCCTGTGACCTTCTTATTGACGATGAAACACAGAAATTGCATCGGAATTAAATACAAAAGGCACAATGCCGACTTATGTACAAGGAAACATACTATTCTTACTGTCTATGTTTTGAACCATTCCTGTGACACTAGTTATGGATTACGATGCTTCACTTCAGGTTTACTGTATCCCTCTGACGTTCTTATTGACAATGAAACACGTAAATTGCATCGGAATTAAATACAAAAGGCACAATGCCGACTTAAGTACAAGAAGATTGACTCTTCTTACTGTCTATGTCTTGAACCATTCCTGTGACACTAGTTGTAGGTTCCGATGCTTCACTTCAGGTTTACTGTATCCCGCTGACCGTCGTACTGACGATGAAACACAGAAATTGCATCGGAATTAAATACAAATGGCACAATGCCGACTCAATTACAAGAAGACTGGCTCTTCTTACTGTCTATGTTTTGAACCTTACCTGTGAGACCGGTGTTAGATTCCGATGCTTCACTTCAGGTTTACTGTATCCCTTGGACCTTGTTATCGACGACGAAACACAGAAATTGCATCGGAATTAAATAGAAAAGGCACAATGCCGACTTAAGTACAAGAAAACAGACTCTCCTTAATATCTATGTTTGAACCATCCCTGTGACACTTGTTATGGATTCCGATGCATCACTTCAGGTTTACTGTATCCCTCTGTCCTTCTTATAGTCGATGAAACACGTAATTTGCATCGGAATTAAAAACAAAAGGCACAATGCCGACTTAAGTACAAGAAGGCTGGCTCTTCATACTGTCTATGTTTGAACCACTTCTGTGACACTAGTCATAGATTCCGATTCTTCACTTCAGATATACTGTATCCCTCTGACGTTCTTAGAGACGAAAAAACACAGGTATGGCCACGGAATTAAATAAAAAGGCACAATGCCCACTTAAGTACAAGAAGACTGACCCTTCTTACTGTGTATGTTTTGAACCATTCCTGTGACACTAGTTATAGATTCCGATGCTTCACTTCATGTTTACTGTATCCCTCTGACCTTCTTGTTGACAATGAAACACTGAAATTGCATCGGAATTAAATACAAAAGGCACAATGCCGACCTAAGTACAAGAGAACTGACTCTTCTTACTGTTTAAGCTTTGAACCATTCCTGTCACACTAGTTATAGATTCCGATGCTTCACTTCGTGTTTACTGTATCCCTGTGACCTTCTTATTGACGATGAAACACAGAAATTGCATCGGAATTAAATACAAAAGGCACAATGCCGACTTAAGTACAAGAAGACTGACTCTTCCTACTGTCTATGTTTTGAACCATTCCTGTGACACTAGTTATAGATTCCGATGCTTCACTTCAGGTTTACTGTATCCCTCTGACCTTCATATTGACGATGAAACACGTAAATTGCATCGGAATTAAATACAAAAGGCACAATGCCGACTTAAGTACAAGAAGATTGACTCTTCTTACTGTCTATGTTTTGAACCATTCCTGTGACACTAGTTATAGATTCCGATGCTTCACTTCAGGTTTACTGTATCCCTCTGACCTTCGTATTGACGATGAAACACAGAAATTGCATCGGAATTAAATACAAACGGCACAATGCCGACTTAAGAATAAAAAGACTGACTCTTCTTACTCTCTATGTTTTGAACCATTCCTGTGACACTAGTTATAGATTCCGATGCTTCTCTTCAGGTTTACTGTATCCTTCTGACCTTCGTATTAACGATGAAACACAGAAATTGCATCGGAATTAAATACAAAGGCACAATGCCGACTCAAGTACAAGAAGACTGGCTCTTCTTACTGTTTATGTTTTGAACCTTTCCTGTGAGACCGGTGTTAGATTCCGATGCTCCACTTCAGGTTTACTGTATCCCTTGGACCTTGTTATCGACGACGAGACACAGAAATTGCATCGGAATTAAATAGAAAAGGCACAATGCCGACTTAAGTACAAGAAAACAGACTCTTCTCAATATCTATGTTTGAACCATTCCTGTGACACTAGTTGCGGATTCCGATGCATCACTTCAGGTTTACTGTATCCCTCGAATACTCTTATTGACGATGAAACACAGAAAATGCATCGGAATTAAATGCAAAAGGCACAATGCCGACTACGGTAGTAGAAGACTGACTCTTCATACTGTCTAAGTTTTGAACCATTCCTGTGGCACTAGTTATAGATTCCGATGCTTCTTTTCAAGTTTACCGTATCCCTCTGACCGTCGAATTGACGATGAAACACAGAAGTAGCATCGGAATTAAATACAAAAGGCACAATGCCGACTCAAGTACAAGATGACTGGCTATACTTCCTGTCTATGTTTTAAACCATTCCTGTGACACTAGTTATAGATTCCTAAGCCTCACTTCAGGTTTACTGTATCCAGCTGACCTTCTTATTGACGATGAAACACAGAAATTAAATCGCAATTAAATACAAAAGGCACAATGCCGACTTAAGTACAAGAAGACTGACTCTTCTTACTGTCTATGTTTTGAACCATATCTGTGACACTAGTTATAGATTCCGATGCTTCACTTCGGGTTTACTGTATCCCTCTGACCTTCGTATTGACGATGAAACACAGAAATTGCATCGGAATTAAATACAAAAGGCAAAATGCCGACTTAAGTATAAAAAGACTGACTCTTCTTACTCTCTATGTTTGAACCATTCCTGTGACACTAGTTATAGATTCCGATGCTTCACTTCAGGTTTACTGTATCCCTCTGACCGTCGTACTGACGATGAAACACAGAAATTGCATCGGAATTAAATACAAATGGCACAATGCCGACACAAGTACAAGAGGACTGGCTCTTCTTACTGTCTATGTTTTGATCCATTCCTGTGACACTACTTATAGATTCCGATGCTTCACTTCAAGTTTACTGTATTCCTCTGACCGTCGTACTGACGATGAAACACAGAAATTGCATCGGAATTAAATACAAATGGCACATGCCGACTCAAGTACAAGAAGACTGGCTCTTCTTACTGTCTGTGCTTTGAACCTTTCCTGTGAGACCGGTTTTAGATTCCGATGCTTCACTTCTGGTTTATTGTATCCCTTGGACCTTGTTATTGACGACGAAACACAAATATTGCATGGGAATCAAATAGAAAAGGCACAATGCCGACTTAAGTACAAGAAAACAGACTCTTCTTAATATCTATGTTTTGAACCATTCCTGCGACACTAGTTATGGAATCCGATGCATCACTTCAGGTTTACTGTATCCCTCTGACCCTGTTATTGACGATGGAACACAGAAAATGCATCGCAATTAAATACAAAGGACACAATGCCGACTTAAGTACTAGAAGACTGACTCTTCTTACTGTCTATGTTTTGAACCATTCCTGTGACACTAGTAATAGTTTTCGATGCTTCACTTCAGGTTTACTGTATCCCTCTGACCTTCTTGTTGACGATGAAACACAGAAATTGCATAGGAATTACATACAAAAGGCACAATGCCCACTTAAGTACAAGAAAACTGACTCTGCTTACTGTCTATGTTTTGAACCATTCCTGTGACACTAGTTATAGATCCCGATGCTTCACTTCAGGTTTACTGTATCCCTCTGACCGTCGTACTGACGATGAAACACAGAAATTGCATCGGAATTAAATACAAATGGCACAATGCCGACACAAGTACAAGAGGACTGGCTCTTCTTACTGTCTATGTTTTGATCCATTCCTGTGACACTACTTATAGATTCCGATGCTTCACTTCAGGTTTACTGTATCCCTCTGACCGTCGTATTGACGATGAAACACAGAAATTGCATCGGAATTAAATACAAAAGGCACAATGCCGACTCAAGTACAAGAGGACTGGCTATACTTCCTGTCTATGTTTGAACCATTCCTGTGACACTAGTTATAGATTACGAAGTTTCACTTCAGGTTTACTGTATCCAGCTGACCTTATTGTTGACGATGAAACAGAAATTGCATCGGAATTAAATACAAAAGGCACAATGCCGACTCATGTACAAGAAGACTGGCTCTTCTTACTCCCTATGTTTTGAACCTTTCCTCTGAGACCGGTTTTAGATTCCGATGCTTCACTTCAGGTTTACTGTATCCCTTGGACCTTCTTATTGACGACGAAGCACAGAAATTGCATCAGAATTAAATAGAAAAGCGACAATGCCGACTTATGTACAAGAAAATTGACTCTTCTTACTGTCTATGTTTTGAACCATTCCTGTGACACTAGTTATGGATTACGATGCTTCACTTCAGGTTTACTGTATCCCTCTGACGTTCTTATTGACAATGAAACACGTAAATTGCATCGGAATTAAATACAAAAGGCACAATGCCGACTTAAGTACAAGAAGATTGACTCTTCTTACTGTCTATGTCTTGAACCATTCCTGTGACACTAGTTATAGGTTCTGATGCTTCACTTCAGGTTTACTGTATCCCTATGACCGTCGTACTGACGATGAAACACAGAAATAGCATCGGAATTAAATACAAATGGCACAATGCCGACTCAATTACAAGAAGACTGGCTCTTCTTACTGTCTATGTTTTGAACCTTTCCTGTGAGACCGGTGTTAGATTCCGATGCTTCACTTCAGGTTTACTGTATCCCTTGGACCTTTTTATCGACGACGAAACACAGAAATTGCATCGGAATTAAATAGAAAAGGCACAATGCCGACTTAAGTACAAGAAAACAGACTCTCCTTAATATCTAAGTTTGAACCATCCCTGTGACACTTGTTATGGATTCCGATGCATCACTTCAGGTTTACTGTATCCCTCTGTCCTTCTTATAGTCGATGAAACACGTAATTTGCATCGGAATTAAAAACAAAAGGCACAATGCCGACTTAAGTACAAGAAGGCTGACTCTTCTTACTGTCTATGTTTTGAACCACTTCTGTGACACTAGTCATAGATTCCGATTCTTCACTTCAGATTTACTGTATCCCTCTGACGTTCATATTGACGAAAAAACACAGATATGGCCACGGAATTAAATACAAAAGGCACAATGCCCACTTAAGTACAAGAAGACTGACCCTTTTCACTGTCTATATTTTGAACCATTCCTGTGACACTAGTTATAGATTCCGATGCTTCACTTCAGGTTTACTGTATCCCTCTGACCTTCGTATTGACGATGAACCACAGAAATTGCATCGGAATTAAATACAAAAGGCACAATGCCGACTTAAGAACAAAAAGACTGACTCTTCTTACTGTCTATGTTTTGAACCATTCCTGTGACACTAGTTATAGATTCCGATGCTTCACGTCAGGTTTACTGTATCCCTCTGACCTTCTTATTGACGATGAAACACAGAAATTGCATCGTAATTACATACAAAAGGCACAATGCCGACTTAAGTACAAGAAAACTGACTCTTCTTACTGTGTATGTTTTGAACCATTCCTGTGACACTAGTTATAGATTCCGATGCTTCACTTCATGTTTACTGTATCCCTCTGACCTTCTTGTTGACAATGAAACACTGAAATTGCATCGGAATTAAATACAAAAGGCACAATGCCGACCTAAGTACAAGAGAACTGACTCTTCTTACTGTTTAAGCTTTGAACCATTCCTGTCACACTAGTTATAGATTCCGATGCTTCACTTCGTGTTTACTGTATCCCTGTGACCGTCTTATTGACGATGAAACACAGAAATTGCATCAGAATTAAATACAAAAGGCACAATGCCGACTTATGTACAAGAAAACAGACTCTTCTTACTGTCTATGCTTTGAACCATTCCTGTGACACTAGTTATAGATTCCGATGCTTCACTTCATGTTTACTGTATCCCTCTGACCTTCTTGTTGACGATGAAACACGTAAATTGCATCGGAATTAAATACAAAAGGCACAATGCCGACTTAAGTACAAGAAGAATGACTCTTCTTACTGTCTATGTTTTGAACCATTCCTGTGACACTAGTTATAGATTCCGATGCTTCACTTCAGGTTTACTGTATACCTCTGACCTTCTCATTGACGAAGAAACGCAGATATTGCTTCGGAATTAAATACAAAAGGCACAATGCCGACCTAAGTACAAGAAAAATGACTCTTCTTACTGTTAATGTTGTCAACCATTCGTGTGACACTAGTTATAGATTCCGATGCTTCACTTCAGGTTTACTGTATCCCTGTGACCTTCTTACTGACGATGAAACACAGAAATTGCATCGGAAGTAAATACAAAAGGCACAATGCCGACTTAAGTACAAGAGACCTGACCCTTCTCACTGTCTATGTTTTGAACCACTCCTGTGACACTAGTTATAGATTCCGATACTTCACTTCAGGTTTACAGTATCCCTCTGAACTTCTTATTGACGATGAGACACGTAAATTGCATCGGAATTAAATACAAAAGGCACAATGCCGACTTAACTACATGAAGACTGACTCTTCTTACTGTCTATGTTTTAACCATTCCTGTGACACTAGTTATAGATTCCGATGCTTCACTTCAGGTTTACTGTATCCCTCTGACCTTCGTATTGACGATGAAACACAGAAATTGCATCGGAATTAAATACAAACGGCACAATGCCGACTTAAGAATAAAAAGACTGACTCTTCTTAATCGCTATGTTTGAACCATTACTGTGACACTAGTTATAGATTCCGATGCTTCTCTTCAGGTTTACTGTATCCTTCTGACCTTCGTATTAACGATGAAACACAGAAATTGCATCGGAATTAAACACAAAGGCACAATGCCGACTCAAGTACAAGAAGACTGGCTCTTCTTACTGTTTATGTTTTGAACCTTTCCTGTGAGACCGGTGTTAGATTCCGATGCTCCACTTCAGGTTTACTGTATCCCTTGGACCTTGTTATCGACGACGAGACACAGAAATTGCATCGGAATTAAATAGAAAAGGCACAATGCCGACTTAAGTACAAGAAAACAGACTCTTCTCAATATCTATGTTTGAACCATTCCTGTGACACTAGTTGCGGATTCCGATGCATCACTTCAGGTTTACTGTATCCCTCGGATACTCTTATTGACGATGAAACACAGAAAATGCATCGGAATTAAATACAAAAGGCACAATGCCGAGTCAAGTACAAGAAGACTGGCTCTTCTTACTGTCTATGTTTGAACCATTTCTGTGACACTAGTTATAGATTCCGATTCTTCTCTTCAGGTTTACTGTATCCCTCTGACCTTCTTATTGACGAAGAAACACAGATATTGCATCGGAATTAAATACAAAAGGCACAATGCCGACTAAAGTAGTAGAAGACTGACTCTTCTTACTGTCTAAGTTTTGAACCATTCCTGTGGCACTAGTTATAGATTCCGATGCTTCTTTTCAAGTTTACCGTATCCCTCTGACCGTCGAATTGACGATGAAACACAGAAGTTGCATCGGAATTAAATACAAAAGGCACAACGCCGACTCAAGTACAATATGACTGGCTATACTTCCTGTCTATGTTTTAAACCATTCCTGTGACACTAGTTATAGATTCCTAAGCCTCACTTCAGGTTTACTGTATCCAGCTGACCTTCTTATTGACGATGAAACACAGAAATTGAATCGGAATTAAATAGAAAAGGCACAATGCCGACTCATGTACAAGAAGACTGGCTCTTCTTACTGCCTATGTTTTGAACCTTTCCTCTGAGACCGGTTTTAGATTCTGATGCTTCGCATCAGGTTTACTGTAACACTTGGACCCTCTTATTGACGATGAAACACAGAAATTGCATCGGAATTAAATACAAAAGGCACAATGCCGAGTCAAGTACAAGAAGACTGGCTCTTCTTACTGTCTATGTTTGAACCATTTCTGTGACACTAGTTATAGATTCCGATTCTTCTCTTCAGGTTTACTGTATCCCTCTGACCTTCTTATTGACGAAGAAACACAGATATTGCCTCGGAATTAAGTACAAAAGGCACAATGCCGACTTAAGTATAAAAAGACTGACTCTTCTTACTGTCTATGTTTTGAACCATTCCTGTGACACTAGATATACATTCCGATGCCTCACTTCAGGTTTAGTGTATCCCTCTGAACTTCTTATTGACGATGAAACACAGAAATTGCATCGGAATTATATACAAAAGGCACAATGCCGACTTAAGTACAAGAAGACTGACTCTTCTTACTGTCTATGTTTTGAACCATTCCTGTGACACTAGTAATAGATTTTGATGCTTCACTTCAGGTATACTGTATCCCTCTGACCTTATTATTGCCGATGAAACACAGATATTGCATCTTAATAAAATACAAAAGGCACAATGCCTACTTCAGAACAAGAACACTGACTCTTCTTACTACCTATGTTTTGAATCATTCCTGTGACACTAGTTATAGATTCCGATGCTTCAGGTTTACTGTATCCCTCTGACCTTCTTATTGACGATGAAATACAGACATTGCATCGGAATTATATACAAAAGGCACAATGCCGACTTCAGTAGAAGAAGACTGACTCTTATTACTGCTATGCTTTGAACCATTCCTGTGACACTAGTTATAGATTCCGATGCTTTACTTCAGGTTTACTGTATCAGTCTGACCTTATTGACGATGAAACACAGAAATTGCATCGGAATTAAATACAAAAGGCACAATGCCGACTTAAGTACAAGAAGGCTGGCTCTTCATACTGTCTATGTTTGAACCACTTCTGTGACACTAGTCATAGATTCCGATTCTTCACTTCAGATTTACTGTATCCCTCTGACGTTCTTATTGACGAAAAAACACAGATATGGCCACGGAATTAAATACAAAAGGCACAATGCCCACTTAAGTACAAGAAGACTGACCCTTCTTACTGTCTATATTTTGAACCATTCCTGTGACACTAGTTATAGATTCCGATGCTTCACTTCAGGTTTACTGTATCCCTCTGACCTTCGTATTGACGATGAACCACAGAAATTGCATCGGAATTAAATACAAAAGGCACAATGCCGACTTAAGAACAAAAAGACTGACTCTCCTTACTGTCTATGTTTTGAACCATTCCTGTGACACTAGTTATAGATTCCGATGCTTCACGTCAGGTTTACTGTATCCCTCTGACCTTCTTATTGACGATGAAACACAGAAATTGCATCGTAATTACATACAAAAGGCACAATGCCGACTTAAGTACAAGAAAACTGACTCTTCTTGCTGTGTATGGTTTGAACCATTCCTGTGACACTAGTTATAGATTCCGAAGCTTCACTTCATGTTTACTGTATCCCTCTGACCTTCTTGTTGACAATGAAACACTGAAATTGCATCGGAATTAAATACAAAAGGCACAATGCCGACCTATGTACAAGAGAACTGACTCTTCTTACTGTTTAAGCTTTGAACCATTCCTGTCACACTAGTTATAGATTCCGATGCTTCACTTCGTGTTTACTGTATCCCTGTGACCTTCTTATTGACGATGAAACACAGAAATTGCATCAGAAGTAAATACAAAAGGCACAATGCCGACTTATGCACAAGAAAACAGACTCTTCTTACTGTCTATGCTTTGAACCATTCCTGTGACACTAGTTATAGATTCCGATGCTTCCCTTCAGGTTTACTGTATCCCTGTGACCTTCTTATTGACGATGAAACATAGAAATTGCATCGGAATTAAATAGAAAAGGCACAATGCCAACTTAAGTACAAGAAGACTGATTGTTACTACTGTCTATGTTTTGAACCATTCCTGTGACACTAGTTATGGATTCCGATGCTTCACTTCTGGTATACTGTACAACTCTGACCTTATTATCGACGCTGAAACACAGATATTGCAACTTAATTAAATACTAAAGGCACCATGCCGACTTAAGTACAAGAAGACTGATTCTTCTTACTGTCTATGTTTTGAACCATTCCTGTGACACTAGTTAGAGATTCCGATGCTTCACTTCAGGTTAACTGTCTCCCTCTGACTGTCGTACTGACAATGAAACACGGAAATTGCATCGGAATTAAATACAAAATTCACAATGCCGACTCAAGTACAAGAAGACTGGCTCTTCTTACTGTCCATGTTTTGAGCCTTTCCTGTGTGACCGGTTTTAGATTCCGATGCCTCACTTCAGGTTTACTGTATCCCGTGGACTTTGTTATTAACGACGAAATACAGAAATTGCATCGGAATTAAATAGATAAGGCACAATACCGACTTAATTACAAGAAAACAGACTCTTCTTAATATCTATGTTTTGAACCACTCCTGTGACACTAGTTATAGATTCCGATGCATCACTTCAGGTTTACTGTATCCCTCTGACCCTCTTATTCAAGATGAAACACAGAAAATGCATCGGAATTAAATACAAAAGGCACAAAGCCGACTTAAGTACTGGTAGACTGACTCTTCTTACTGTCTATGTTTTGAGAGATTCCTGTGACACTAGTTATAGATTCCGATGCTTCACTTCAGGTTTACTGTATCCCTCTGACCATCGTATTGACGATGAAACACAGAAATTGCATCGGAATTACATACAAAAGGCACAATGCCGACCTAAGAACAAGAAAACTGACTCTTCTTACTGTTTATGTTTTGAACCATTCCTGTGACACTAGTTATGGGTTCCGATGCTTTACTTCAGGTTTACTGTATCCCTGTGACCTTCTTATTGACGATGAAACACAGAAATTGCATCGGAATTAAATACAAAGGGCACAATGCCGACTTAAGTACAAGAAAACTGACTCTTCTTTCTGTCTATGTTTTGAACAATTCCTGTGACACTAGTTACAGATTCCGATGCTTCTTATCAGGTTTATTGTATCCCTCTGACCTTCGTATTGACGATGAAACACAGAAATTGTATCGGAATTAAATACAAAAGGCACAATGCCGACTTAAGTACATAAAGACTGACTCTTCTTACTGTCTATGTTTTGAACCATTCCTGTGACACTAGTTATAGATTCCGATGCTTCACTTCAGGTTTACTGTATCCCTCTGACCTTCATATTGTCGAAGAAACACAGAAATTGCATCGGAATTATACACAAAAGGCACAATGCCGACTTAAGTACAAGAAAACTGACCCTTCTTACTGTCTATGTTTAGAACCATTCCTGTGACACCAGTTATTGATTCCGATGCTTCACTTCAGGTTTACTGTATCCCTCTGCGCTTCTTATTGACGATGAATCACAGAAATTGCATCGGCATTATATACAAAAGGCACAATGCAGACTTAAGTACAAGAAGACTGACTCTTCTTATTGTCTATGTTTTGAACCATTCCTGTGACACCAGTTATAGATTCCGATGCTTCACTTCAGGTTAACTGTATCCCACTGACCGTCGTACAGACGATGAAACACAGAAATTGCATCGGAATTAAATACAAAAGGCACAAAGCCGACTCAAGTACAAGAAGACTGGCTCTTCTTACTGTCCATGTTTTGAACCTTTCCTGTGAGACCGGTTTTAGATTCCGATGCTTCACTTCAGGTTTACTCTATCCCTCTGCGCTTCTTATTGACGATGAATCACAGAAATTGCATCGGCATTATATACAAAAGGCTCAATGCCGACTTAAGTACAAGAAAACAGACTCTTCTTAATATCTATGTTTTGAACCATTCCTGTGACACTAGTTATAGATTCCGATGTTTCACTTCAGGTTGACTGTATGCCTCTGACCCTCTTATTCACGATGAAACACCGAAAATGCATCGGAATTAAATACAAAAAGGCACAAAGCCGACTAAAGTACTAGAAGACTGACTCTTCTTACTGTCCATGTTTTGAACCATTCCTGTGAGACTAGTTATAGATTCCGATGCTTCACTTCAGGTTTACTGTATCCCTCTGACCTTCTTATTGACGATGAAACACAGAAATTGCATCGGAATTAAATACAAAAGGCACAATGCCGACCTAAGTACAAGAAAACTGACTCTTCTTACTGTTTATGTTTTGAACCATTCCTGTGACACTAGTTATAGATTCCGATGCTTCACTTCAGGTATTCTGTATCCCTGTGACCTTCTTATTGACGATGAAACACAGAAATTGCATCGGAATTAAATACAAAAGGCACAATGCCTACTCATGTACAAGAAAACTGACTCTTCTTACTGTCTATGTTTTGAACCATTCCTGTGACACTAGTGATAGATTCCGATGCTTCACTTCAGGATTACTGTAACCCTCGGACCTTCTTATTGACGATGAAAATCAGATATTGCATCGGACTTAAATACAAAAGGCACAATGCCGACTTAAGAACAAGAAGACTGACTCTTCTTACTGTCTATGTTTTCAACCATTCCTGTGACACTAGTTATTGATTCCGATGCTTCACTTCAGGTTTACTGTATCCCTTTCACCTTGTTATTGACGATGAAACACAGAAATTGCATCTTAATTAAATACAAAAGCAACAATGCCGACTTAAGTACAAGAAGACTGCTTCCTCTTACTGTCTATGTTCTGAACCATTCCTGTGACACTACTTATAGATTCCGATACTTCACTTCAGGTTTATTGTCTCCCTCTGACCTTATTATTGTCGATGAAAAACAGAAATTGCATCTTAATTAAACAGAAAAGGCACAATGCCGACTTCAGTACAAGAACACTGACTCTTCTTACTGTCTATGGTTTGAACCATTCCTGTGACACTAGTTATAGTTTCCGATGCTTCACTTCAGGTTTGCTGAATCCCTCTGACCTTCTTATTGACGATCAAACACAGAAAATTCATCGGAATTAAATACAAATGGCACAATGCCGACTTAAGTACAAGAAGACTAACCCTTCTTACTGTCTATGTTTTGAACCATTCTTGTGACACTAGTTATAGATTCCGATGCTTCACTTCAGGTGTACTGTATCGAGCTGACGTTCTATTGACGATTAAGCACATAAATTGCATCGGAATGAAATACAAAAGGCACAATACCGACAAAAGTACAAGTAGACTGACTCTACTTACTGTTTATGTTTTGAACCATTCCTGTGACACTAGTTATAGATTCCGATGCTTCACTTCAGGTTTATTGTATCCCTCTGACCTTCGTATTGACGATGAAACACAGAAATTGCATCGGAATTAAATACAAAATGCACAATGCCGACTTAAGTACAAGAAACCTGACTCTTCTTACTGTCAATATCTTGAACCATTCCTGTGACACTAGTTATAGATTCTGATGCTTCACTTCTGATTTACTGTATCCCTCTGAGCTTCTTATTGACGATGAAACACAGAAAATGCATCGGAATTATATACAAAAGGCACAATGCAGACTTAAGTACAAGAAGACTGACTCTTCTTACTGTCTATGTTTTGAACCATTCCTGTGACACTAGTTAGAGTTCCCGATGCTTCACTTCAGGTTAACTGTATCCCTCTGACCGTCGTACTGACGATGAAACACAGGAATTGCGTCGGAATTAAATACAAAAGGCACAATGCCGACTCAAGTACAAGAAGACTGGCTCTTCTTACTGTCCATGTTTTGAACGTTTCCTGTGGGACCGGTTTTAGATTCCGATGCCTCATTTCAGGTTTACTGTATCCCTTCGACCTTGTTATTAACGACGAAACACAGAAATTGCATCGGAATTAAATAGATAAGGCACAATGCCGATTTAAGTACAAAAAACAGACTCTTCTTAATATCTATGTTTTGAACCACTCCTGTGACACTAGTTATAGATTCCGATGCATCACTTCAGGTTTACTGTATCCCTCTGACCCTCTTATTCAAGATGAAACGCAGAAAATGCATCGGAATTAAATACAAAAGGCACAAAGCCGACTTAAGTACTAGAAGACTGACTCTTCTTACTGTCTATGTTTTGAACCATTCCTGTGACACTAGTTATAGATTCCGATGCTTCACTTCAGGTTTACTGTATCCATCTGACCTTCTTATTGATGAAGATAATCATATATTGCATCGGAATTAAATACAAAAGGCACAATGCCGACTTAAGTACAAGAAGACTGACTCTTCCTACTGTCTATGTTTTCAACGATTCCTGTGACACTAGTTATAGATTCCGATGCTTCACTTCAGGTTTACTGTATCCCTTTCACCTTGTTATTGACGATGAAACACAGAAATTGCATCTTAATCAAACACAAAAGGCACAATGCCGACTTAAGTACAAGAAGACTGCTTCTTCTTATTGTCCTTGTTTTGAACCATTCCTGTGACACTACTTATAGATTCCGATGCTTCACTTCAGGTTTATTGTATCCCTCTGACCTTATTATTGTCGATGAAACACAGAAATTTGCGTCTTAATTAAATGGAAAAGGCACAATGCCGACTTCTGTACAAGAACACTGACTCTTCTTACTTTCTATGGTTTGAACCATTCCTGTGACAGTAGATATAGTTTCCGATGCTTCACTTCAGGTTTACTGTATGCCTCTGACCATCTTATTGACGATCAAACACAGAAAATTCGTCAGAATTAAATACGAAAGGCACAATGCCGACTGAGGTACAAGAAGACTGGCTCTTCATACTGCCTATGATGTCAACCATTCCTGTGACACTAGTTATAGATTCCGATGCTTCACTTCAGGTTTACTGTATCGAGCTGACCTTCTCATTGACGATGAAGCACATAAATTGCATCGGAATTAAATACAAAAGGCACAAAGCCGACTTAAGTACTAGAAGACTGACACTTCTTACTGTCTATGTTTTGAACCATTCCTGTGACACTAGTTATAGATTCCGATGCTTCACTTCAGGTTTATTGTATCCCTGTGACGTTCTTATTGACGATGAAACACAGAAATTGCATCGAAATTAAATACAAAAAGCACAATGCCGACATAAGTACAAGAAAACTGACTCTTCTTACTGTTTGTGTTTTGAACCATTCCTGTGACACTAGTTATAGGTTCCGATGCTTCACTTCAGGTTTACTGTATCCCTGTGACCTTCTTAGATTCCGATGCTTCCCTTCAGGTTTACTGTATCCCTCTGACCTTCTTTTTGACGATGAATCACAGAAATTGCAACCGAATGAAATACAAAAGGCACAATGCCGACCCAAGTAAAAGAACACTGGCTCTTCTTACTGTCTATGTTTTGAACCATTCCTGTGACACTAGTTATAGATTCCGATGCTTCACTTCAGGTTTACTGTATTCCTCTGACCTTCTAATTGACGATGAAACACAGAGATTGCATCGGAATTAAATACAAATGGCACAATGCCAACATAAGAACAAGAAAACTGACTCTTCTTACTGTTCATGCTTAAACCATTCCTGTGACACTAGTTATCGATTCCGATGCTTCACGTCAGGTTTACTGTATCCCTGTGACGTTCTTATTGACGATGAAACACAGATATTGCATCGAAATTAAATACAAAAAGCACAATGCTGACATAAGTTCAAGAAAACTGACTCATCTTACTGTCTATGATTAGAACCATTCCTGTGACACTAGTTATAGATTCCGATGCTTCACTTCAGGTTTATTGTAGCCCTCTGACCTTCGTATTGACGATGAAACACAGAAATTGCATCGGAATTAAATACAAAATGCACAATGCCGACTTAAGTACAAAATGACTGACTCTTTTTATTGTCTATGTTTGAACCATTCCTGTGACACTAGTTATAGATTCCGATGCTTCACTTCAGGTTTACTGTATCCCTCTGACCTTGTTATTGACGATGAAACACAGAAATTGCATCGGAATTAAATACAAAAGGCACAATGCCGACTTATGTACAAGAAACCTGATTCTTCTTATTGTCTATGTTTTGAACCATTCCTGTGACACTAGTTATAGATTCCGATGCTTCACTTCAGGTTTACTGTATCCCTCTGACCTTCTAATTGACGATGAAACACAGAGATTGCATCGGAATTAAATACAAAAGGCACAATGCCAACCTAAGAACAAGAAAACTGACTCTTCTTACTGTTTATGTTTTGAACCATTCCTGTGACACTAGTTATAGATTCCGATGCTTCACTTCAGGTTCATTGTATTCCTCTGACCTTCGTATTGACGATGAAACACAGAAATTGCATCGGAATTCAATACAAAATGCACAATGCCGACTAAAGTACAAAATGACTGACTCTTTTTATTGTCTATGTTTGAACCATTCCTGTGACACTAGTTATAGATTCCGAGGCTTCACTTCAGGTTTACTGTATCCCTCTGACCTTTTTATTGTCGATGAAACACAGAAATTGCATCTTAATTAAATACAAAAGGCACAATGCCGACTTCAGTACTAGAACACTGACTCTTCCTACTGTCTATGTTTTGAACCATTCCTGTGACACTAGTTATAGATTCCGATGCTTCACTTCAGGTTTACTGTATCCCTCTGACCTTCTTATTGACGATGAAACACAGAAATTGCAACCGAATTAAATACAAAAGGCACAATGCCGAATCAAGTAAAAGAACACTGGCTCTTCTTACTGTCTATGTTTTGAACCATTCCTGTGACACTAGTTATAGATTCCGATGCTTCACTTCAGGTTTACTGTATCCCTCTGACCTTCTAATTGACGATGAAACACAGATATTGCATCGGAATTAAATACAAAATGCACAATGCCGACTTAAGTACAAGAAACCTGACTCTTCTTACTGTCAATGTCTTGAACCATTCCTGTGACACTAGTTATAGATTCTGATGCTTCACTTCTGATTTACTGTATCCCTCTGAGCTTCTTATTGACGATGAAACACAGAAAATGCATCGGAATTATATACAAAAGGCACAATGCAGACTTAAGTACAAGAAGACTGACTCTTCTTATTGTCTATGTTTTGAACCATTCCTGTGACACTAGTTAGAGATTCCGATGCTTCACTTCAGGTTAACTGTATCCCTCTGACCGTCGTACTGACGATGAAACACAGGAATTGCATCGGAATTAAATACAAAAGGCACAATGCCGACTCAAGTACAAGAAGACTGGCTCTTCTTACTGTGCATGTTTTGAACCTTTCCTGTGGGACCGGTTTTAGATTCCGATGCCTCATTTCAGGTTTACTGTATCCCTTCGACCTTGTTATTAACGACGAAACACAGAAATAGCATCGGAATTAAATAGATAAGGCACAATGCCGACTTAAGTACAAAAAACAGACTCTTCTTAATATCTATGTTTTGAACCACTCCTGTGACACTAGTTATAGATTCCGATGCATCACTTCAGGTTTACTGTATCCCTCTGACCCTCTTATTCAAGATGAAACGCAGAAAATGCATCGGAATTAAATACAAAAGGCACAAAGCCGACTTAAGTACTAGAAGACTGACTCTTCTTACTGTCTATGTTTTGAAACATTCCTGTGACACAAGTTATAGATTCCGATGCTTCACTTCAGGTTTACTGTATCCATCTGACCTTCTTATTGACGAAGAAAATCATATATTGCATCGGAATTAAATACAAAAGGCACAATGCCGACTTAAGTACAAGAAGACTGACTCTTCCTACTGTATATGTTTTCAACGATTCCTGTGACACTAGTTATAGATTCCGATGCTTCACTTCAGGTTTACTGTATCCCTTTCACCTTGTTATTGACGATGAAACACAGAAATTGCATCTTAATCAAACACAAAAGGCACAATGCCGACTTAAGTACAAGAAGACTGCTTCTTCTTACTGTCCTTGATTTGAACCATTCCTGTGACACTACTTATAGATTCCGATGCTTCACTTCAGGTTTATTGTATCCCTCTGACCTAATTATTGTCGATGAAACACAGAAATTTGCGTCTTAATTAAATGGAAAAGGCACAATGCCGACTTCAGTACAAGAACACTGACTCTTCTTACTTTCTATGGTTTGAACCATTCCTGTGACAGTAGTTATAGTTTCCGATGCTTCACTTCAGGTTTGCTGTATCCCTCTGACCTTCTTACTAACGGTCAAACACAGAAAATTCATCGGAACTAAATACAAATGGCACAATGCCGACTTAAGTACAAGAAGACTAACCCTTCTTACTGTCTATGTTTTGAAACATTCCTGTGACACTAGTTATAGGATCCGATGCTTAACTTCAGGTTTACTGTATCCAGCTGACGCTCTATTGACGATGAAGCACATAAATTGCATCGGAATGAAATACAAAAGGCACAATGCCGACTAAAGTACAAGAATACTGACCATACTTACTGTTAATGTTTTGAACCATTCCTGTGACACCAGTTATAGATTCCGATGCTTCACTTCAGGTTTACTGTATCTCTCTGACCTTATTATTGTCGATGAAACACAGAAATCGCATCGGAATTAAATACAAAAGGCACAATGCCGACTTCAGTACAAGACCACTGACTCTTCTTACTGTCTATGGTTGGAACCATTCCTGTGACACTAGTTATAGATTCCGATGCCTCACTTCAGGTTTACTGTATGCCTCTGACCATCTTATTGACGATCAAACACAGAAAATTCGTCAGAATTAAATACGAAAGGCACAATGCCGACTGAGGTACAAAAAGACTGGCTCTTCATACTGCCTATGATGTCAACCATTCCTGTGACACTAGTTATAGATTCCGATGCTTCACTTCAGGTTTACTGTATCGAGCTGACCTTCTCATTGACGATGAAGTACACAAATTGCATCGGAATTAAATACAAAAGGCACAAACCCGACTTAAGTACTAGAAGACTGACACTTCTTACTGTCTATGTTTTGAACCATTCCTGTGACACTAGTTATAGATTCCGATGCTTCACTTCAGGTTTATTGTATCCCTGTGACGTTCTTATTGACAATGAAACACAGAAATTGCATCAAAATTAAATACAAAAAGCACAATGCCGACATAAGTACAAGAAAACTGACTCTTCTTACTGTTTGTGTTTTGAACCATTCCTGTGACACTAGTTATAGGTTCCGATGCTTCACTTGAGGTTTACTGTATCCCTGTGACCTTCTTAGATTCCGATGCTTCCCTTCAGGTTTACTGTATCCCTCTGACATTCTTTTTGACGATGAAACACAGAAATTGCAACCGAATTAAATACAAAAGGCACAATGCCGACCCAAGTAAAAGAACACTGGCTCTTCTTACTGTCTATGTTTAGAACCATTCCTGTGACACTAGTTATAGATTCCGATGCTTCACTTCAGGTTTACTTTATCCCTCTGACCTTCTAATTGACGATGAAACACAGAGATTGCATCGGAATTAAATACAAAAGGCACAATGCCAACCTATGAACAAGAAAACTGACTCTTCTTACTGTTTATGCTTTAAACCATTCCTGTGACACTAGTTATAGATTCCGATGCTTCACGTCAGGTTTAGTGTATCCCTGTGACGTTCTTATTGACGATGAAACACAGAAATTGCATCGAAATTAAATACAAAAAGCACAATGCCGTCATAAGTACAAGAAAACTGACTCTTCTTACTGTCTACGATTTGAACCATTCCTGTGACACTAGTTATAGATTCCGATGCTTCACTTCAGGTTTATTGTATCCCTCTGACCTTCGTATTGACGATGAAACACAGAAATTGCATCGGAATTAAATACAAAATGCACAATGCCGACTTAAGTACAGAATGACTGACTCTTTTTATTGTCTATGTTTGAACCATTCCTGTGACAGTAGTTATAGATTCCGATGCTTCACCTCAGGTTTAATGTATCCCTCTGACCTTGTTATTGACGATGAAACACAGAAATTGCATCGGAATTAAATACAAAAGGCACAATGCCAACCTAAGAACAAGAAAGCTGACTCTTCTTACTGTTTATGTTTTAAACCATTCCTGTGACACTAGTTATAGATTCCGACGCTTCACGTCAGGTTTACTGTATCCCTGTGACCTTCTTATTGACGATGAAACACAGAAATAGCATCGGAATTAAATACAAAAGGCACAATGCCGTCTTAAGTACAAAAAAACTGACTCTTCTTACTGTCTATGTTTTGAACCATTCCTGTGACACTAGTTATAGATTCCGATGCTTCACGTCAGGTTTACTGTATCCCTCTGACCTTCTTATTGACGATGAAACACAGAAATTGCAACCGAATAAATACAAAAGGCACAATGCCGACTTAAGTACTAGAAGACTGACTCTTCTTACTGTCTATGTTTTGAACCATTACTGTGACACTAGTTATAGATTCCGATGCTTCACTTCAGGTTTACTGTATCCCTCTGACCGTCGTGCTGACGATGAAACACAGAAATTGCATCGGAATTAAATACAAAAGGCACAATGCCGACCTAAGAACAAGAAAACTGACTCTTCATACTGTTTGTGTTTTGAACCATTCCTGCGATACTAGTTATAGGTTCCGATGCTTCACTTCAGGTTTACTGTATCCCTGTGACCTTCTTATTGACGATGAAACACAGAAATAGCATCGGAATTAAATACAAAAGGCACAATGCCGTCTTAAGTACAAGAAAACTGACTCTTCTTACTGTCTATGTTTTGAACCATTCCTGTGACACTAGTTATAGATTCCGATGTTTCACGTCAGGTTTACTGTATCCCTCTGACCTTCTTATTGACGATGAAACACGTAAATTGCATCGGAATTAAATACAAAATGCACAATGCCGACTTAAGTACAAGAAGACTCACTCTTCCTACTGTCTATGTTTTGAACCATTCCTGTGACACTAGTCATAGATTCCGATGCTTCACTTCAGGTTTACTGTATCCCTCTGACCTTCTTATTGACGATGAAACACAGAAATTGCAACCGAATTAATTACAAAAGGCACAATGCCGACCCAAGTAAAAGAACACTGGCTCCTCTTACTGTCTATGATTTGAACTATTCCTGTGACACTAGTTACAGATTCCGATGCTTCACTTCAGGTTTACTGTATCCCTCTGACCGTCGTGCTGACGATGAAACACAGAAATTGCATCGGAATTCAATACAAAATGCACAATGCCGACTTAAGTACAAAATGACTGACTCTTTCTATTGTCTATGTTTGAACCATTCCTGTGACACTAGTTATAGATTCCGATGCTTCACTTCAGGTTTACTCTATCCCTCTGACCTTCTATTTGACGATGAAACACAGAAATTGCATCGGAATTAAATACAAAAGGCACAATGCCGACTTAAGTACAAGTAACCTGACTCTTCTTACTGTCTATGTTTTGAACCATTCCTGTGACACTAGTTATAGATTCTGATGCTTCACTTCTGATTTACTGTATCCCTCTGAGCTTCTTATTGACGATGAAACACAGAAAATGCATCGGAATCATATACAAAAGGCACAATGCAGACTTAAGTACAAGAAGACTGACTCTTCTTATTGTCTATGTTTTGAACCATTCCTGTGACACTAGTTAGAGATTCCGATGCTTCACTTCAGGTTAACTGTATCCCTCTGACCGTCGTACTGACGATGAAACACAGGAATTGCATCGGAATTAAATACAAAAGGCACAATGCCGACTCAAGTACAAGACGAGTGGCTCTTCTTACTGTCCATGTTTTGAACCTTTCCTGTGAGACTGGTTTTAGATTCCGATGCCTCACTTCAGGTTTACTGTATCCCTTCGACCTTGTTATTAACGACGAAACACAGAAATTGCATCGGAATTAAATAGATAAGGCACAATGCCGACTTAAGTACAAAAAAACAGACTCTTTTTAAAATCTATGTTTTGAACCACTCCTGTGACACTAGTTATAGTTTCCGATGCATCACTTCAGGTTTACTGTATCCCTCTGACCCTCTTATTCAAGATGAAACACAGAAAATGCATCGGAATTAAATACAAAAGGCACAAAGCCGACTTAAGTACTAGAAGACTGACTCTTCTTACTGTCTATGATTTGAACCATTCCTGTGACACCAGTTATAGATTCCGATGCTTCACTTCAGGTTTACTGTATCCCTCTGACCGTCGTGCTGACGATGAAACACAGAAATTGCATCGGAATTAAATACAAAAGGCACAATGCCGACCTAAGAACAAGAAAACTGACTCTTCTTAGTGTTTGTGTTTTGAACCATTGCTGTGACACTAGTTATAGGTTCCGATGCTTCACTTCAGGTTTACTGTATCCCTGTGACCTTCTTATTGACGATGAAACACAGAAATAGCATCGGAATTAAATACAAAAGGCACAATGCCGACTTAAGTACAAGAAACCTGACTCTTCTTACTGTCTATGTTTTGAACCATTCCTGTGACACTAGTTATAGATTCCGATGCTTCACTTCAGGTTTACTGTATCCATCTGACCTTCTTATTGACGAAGAAAATCAGATATTGCATCGGAATTAAATACAAAAGGCACAATCCCGACATAAGTACAAGAAGACTGACTCTTCCTACTGTCTATGTTTTCAACCATTCCTGTGACACTAGTTATAGATTCCGATGCTTCACTTCAGGTTTACTGTATCCCTTTCACCTTGTTATTGACGATGAAACACAGAAATTGCATCATAATTAAATAGAAAAGGCACAATGCCGACTTAAGTACAAGAAGACTGCTTCTTCTTACTGTCCTTGTTTTGAACCATTCCTGTGACACTACTTATAGATTCCGATGCTTCACTTCAGGTTTATTGTATCCCCCTGACCTTATTATTGTCGATGAAACACAGAAATTTGCGTCTTAATCAAATGGAAAAGGCACAATGCCGACTTCAGTACAAGAACACTGACTCTTCTTACTGTCTATGGTTTGAACCATTCCTGTGACAGTAGTTATAGTTTCCGATGCTTCACTTCAGGTTTGCTGTACCCCTCTGACCTTCTTACTGACGATCAAACACAGAAAATTCATCGGAATTAAATACAAATGGCACAATGCCGACTTAAGTACAAGAAGACTAACCCTTCTTACTGTTATGTTTTGAAACATTCCTGTGACACTAGTTATAGATTCCGATGCTTAACTTCAGGTTTACTGTATCGAGCTGACCTTCTATTGACGATGAAGCACATAAATTGCATCGGAATTAAAGACAAAAGGCACAATGCCGACTAAAGTACAAGAAGACTGACCATACTTACTGTTTATGTTTTGAACCATTCCTGTGACACCAGTTATAGATTCCGATGCTTCACTTCAGGTTTACTGTATCCCTCTGACCTCAATATTGTCGATGAAACACAGAAATTGCATCTTAATTTAATACAAAAGGCACAATGCCGACTTCAGTACAAGACCTCTGACTCTTCTTACTGTCTATGGTTCGAACCATTCCTGTGACACTAGTTATAGATTCTGATGCTTCACTTCAGGTTTATTGTTTCCCTGTGACATTCTTATTGACGATGAAACACAGAAATTGCATCGAAATTAAATACAAAAAGCACAATGCCGACATAAGTACAAGAAAACTGACTCTTCTTACTGTTTGTGTTTTGAACCATTCCTGTGACACTAGTTATAGGTTCCGATGCTTCACTTCAGGTTTACTGTATCCCTGTGACCTTCTTAGATTCCGATGCTTCCCTTCGGGTTTACTGTATCCCTCTGACCTTCTTATTTACGATGAAACACAGAAATTGCAACCGAATTAAATACAAAAGGCACAATGACGACCCAACTAAAAGAACACTGGCTCTTCTTACTGTCTATGTATTGAACCATTCCTGTGACACTAGTTTTAGATTCCGATGCTTCACTTCAGGTTTACTGTATCCCTGTGACGTTCTTATTGACGATGAAACACAGAAATTGCATTGAAATTAAATACAAAAAGCACAATGCCGACATAAGTACAAGAAAACTGACTCTTCTTACTGTCTATGATTTGAACCATTGCTGTGACACTAGTTATAGATTCCGATGCTTCACTTCAGGTTTATTGTATATCTCTGACCTTCGTATTGACGATGAAACACAGAAATTGCTTCGGAATTAAATACAAAATGCACAATGCCGACTTAAGTACAAAATGACTGACTCTTTTTATTGTCTATGTTTGAACCATTCCTGTGACACTAGTTATAGATTCCGATGCTTCACTTCAGGTTTACTGTATCCCTCTGACCTTCTTATTGACGATGAAACACAGAAATTGCATCGGAATTAAATACAAAAGGCACAATGCCGACTTAAGTACAAGAAACCTGGCTCTTCTTACTGTCTATGCTTTGAACCATTCCTGTGACACTAGTTATAGATTCCGATGCTTCACTTCAGGTTTACTGTATCCCTCTGACCTTCTAATTGACGATGAAACACAGAGATTGCATCGGAATTAAATACAAAAGGCACAATGCCAACCTAAGAACAAGAAAACTGACTCTTCTTACTGTTTATGTTTTAAAACCATTCCTGTGACACTAGTTATAGATTCCGACGCTTCACGTCAGGTTTACTGTATCCCTGTGACCTTCTTATTGACGATGAAACACAGAAATAGCATCGGAATTAAATACAAAAGGCACAATGCCGTCTTAAGTACAAGAAAACTGACTCTTCTTACTGTCTATGTTTTGAACCATTCCTGTGACACTAGTTATAGATTCCGATCCTTCACGTCAGGTTTGCTGTATCCCTCTGCCCTTCTTATTGACGATGAAACACGTAAATTGCATCGGAATTAAATACAAAATGCACAATGCCGATTTAAGTACAAGAAGACTCACTCTTCCTACTGTCTATGTTTTGAACCATTCCTGTGACACTAGTTATAGATTCCGATGCTTCACTTCAGGTTTACTGTATCCCTCTGACCTTCTGATTGACGATGAAACACAGAGATTGCATCTTAATTCAATACAAAAGGCACAATGCCAACCTAAGAACATGAAAACTGACTCTTCTTACTGTTTATGTTTTGAACCATTCCTGTGACACTAGTTATAGATTCCGATGCTTCACGTCAGGTTTACTGTACCCTTGTGACGTTCTTATTGACGATGAAACACAGAAATTGCATCGAAATTAAATACAAAAAGCACAATGCCGACATAAGGACAAGAAAACTGACTCTTCTTACTGTCTATGTTTTGAACAATTCCTGTGACACTAGTTATAGATTCCGATGCTTCACTTCAGGTTTATTGTATCCCTCTGACCTTCGTATTGACGATGAAACACAGAAATTGCATCGGAATTCAATACAAAATGCACAATGCCGACTTAAGTACAAAATGACTGACTCTTTTTATTGTCTATGTTTGAACCATTCCTGTGACACCAGTTATAGATTCCGATGCTTCACTTCAGGTTTACTGTATCCCTCAGACCTTCTTATTGACGATGAAACACAGAAATTGCATCGGAATTAAATACAAAAGGCGCAATGCCGACTTAAGTACAAGAAACCTGACTCTTCTTACTGTCTATGTTTTGAACCATTCCTGTGACACTAGTTATAGATTCTGATGCTTCACTTCTGATTTACTGTATCCCTCTGAGCTTCTTATTGACGATGAAACACAGAAAAGGCATCGGAATTATATACAAAAGGCACAATGCAGACTTAAGTACAAGAAGACCGACTCTTCTTACTGTCTATGTTTTGAACCATTCCTGTGACACTAGTTAGAGATTCCGATGCTTCACTTCAGGTTAACTGTATCCCTCTGACCGTCGTACTGACGATGAAACACAGGAATTGCATCGGAATTAAATACAAAAGGCACAATGCCGACTCAAGTACAAGACGACTGGCTCTTCTTACTGTCCATGTTTTGAACCTTTCCTGTGAGACTGGTTTTAGATTCCGATGCCTCACTTCAGGTTTACTGTATCCCTTCGACCTTGTTATTAACGACGAAACACTGAAATTGCATCGGAATTAAATAGTTAAGGCACAATGCCGACTTAAGTACAAAAAAACAGACTCTTCTTAATATCTATGTTTTGAACCACTCCTGTGACACTAGTTATAGATTCCGATGCATCACTTCAGGTTTACTGTATCCCTCTGACCCTCTTATTCAAGATGAAACACAGAAAATGCATCGGAATTAAATACAAAAGGCACAATGCCGTCTTAAGTACAAGAAAACCGACTCTTCTTACTGTCTATGTTTTGAACCATTCCTGTGACACTAGTTATAGATTCCGATGCTTCACTTCAGGTTTACTGTATCCCTCTGACCTTCTTATTGACGATGAAACACGTAAATTGCTTTGGAATTAAATACAAAAGGCACAATGCCGACTTAAGTACAAGAAGACTGACTCTTCTTACTGTCTATGTTTTGAACCATTCCTGTGACACTAGTTATAGATTCCGATGCTTCACTTCAGGTTTACTGTATCCATCTGACCTTCTTATTGACGAAGAAAATCAGATATTGCATCGGAATTAAATACAAAAGGCACAATGCCGACTTAAGTACAAGAAGACTGACTCTTCCTACTGTCTATGTTTTCAACCATTCCTGTGACACTAGTTATAGATTCCGATGCTTCACTTCAGGTTTACTGTATCCCTTTCACCTTGTTATTGACGATGAAACACAGAAATTGCATCTTAATTAAATACAAAAGGCACAATGCCGACTTAAGTACAAGAAGACTGCTTCTTCTTACCGTCCTTGTTTTTGAACCATTCCTGTGACACTACTTATAGATTCCGATGCCTCACTTCAGGTTAATTGTATCCCCCTGACCTTATTATTGTCGATGAAACACAGAAATTTGCGTCTTAATTAAATGGAAAATGCACAATGCCGACTTCAGTACAAGAACACTGACTCTTCTTACTGTCTATGGTTTGAACCATTCCTGTGACAGTAGTTATAGTTTCCGATGCTTCACTTCAGGTTTGCTGTACCCCTCTGACCTTCTTACTGACGATCAAACACAGAAAATTCATCGGAATTAAATACAAATGGCACAATGCCGACTTAAGTACAAGAAGACTAACCCTTCTTACTGTCTATGTTTTGAAACATTCGTGTGACACTAGTTATAGATTCCGATGCTTAACTTCAGGTTTACTGTATCGAGCTGACCTTCTATTGACGATGAAGCACATAAATTGCATCGGAATGAAATGCAAAAGGCACAATGCCGACTTAAGTACAAGAAAACTGCTTCTTCATACCGTCCTTGTTTTGAACCATTCCTGTGACACCAGTTATAGATTCCGATGCTTCACTTCAGGTTTACTGTATCCCTCTGACCTTATTATTGTCGATGAAACACAGAAATTGCATCTTAATTTAATACAAAAGGCACAATGCCGACTTCAGTACAAGACCACTGACTCTTCTTACTGTCTATGGTTCGAACCATTCCTGTGACACTAGTTTTAGATTCCGATGCTTCACTTCAGGTTTACTGTATGCCTCTGACCATCTTATTGACGATCAAACACCGAAAATTCATCAGAATTAAATACGAAAGGCACAATGCCGACTGAGGTACAAGAAGACTGGCTCTTCTTACTGCCTATGATGTCAACCATTCCTGTGACACTAGTTATAGATTCCGATGCTTCACTTCAGGTTTAATGTATCCAGCTGACCTTCTCATTGACGATGAAGCACATAATTTGCATCGGAATGAAATACAAAAGGCACAATGCCGACTAAAGTACAAGAAGACTGACTCTACTTACTGTTTGTGTTTTGAACCATTCTTGTGACACTAGTTATAGATTCCGATACTTCACTTCAGGTTTACTGTATCCAGCTGACCTTCTTATTGACGATGAAACACAGAAATTGCTTTGGAATTAAATACAAAAGGCACAATGCCGACTTAAGGACAAGAAAAATGACTCTTCTTACTGTCTATGTTTTGAACCATTCCTGTGACACTAGTTATAGATTCCGATGCTTCACTTCAGGTTTACTGTATCCCTCTGACCTTCTTATTGACGATGAAACACAGAAATTGCATCGGAATTAAATACAAAAGGCACAATGCCGACTTAACTACAAGGAGACTCATTCTTCCTACTGTCTATGTTTTGAACCATTCCTGTGACACTAGTTATAGATTCCGATGCTTCACTTCAGGTTTACTGTATCCCTCTGACCTTCTTATTGACGATGAAACACAGAAATTGCAACCGAATTAAATACAAAAGGCACAATGCCGTCCCAAGTAAAAGAACACTGGCTCTTCTTACTGTCTATGCTTTGAACCATTCCTGTGACACTAGTTACAGATTCCGATGCTTCACTTCAGGTTTACTGTATCCCTCTGACCCTCTAATTGACGATGAAACACAGAGATTGCATCGGAATTAAATACAAAAGGCACAATGCAAACCTAAGAACAAGAAAACTGACTCTTCTTACTGTTTATGTTTTGAACCATTCCTGTGACACTAGTTATAGATTCCGATGCTTCACGTCAGGTTTACTGTATCGCTGTGACGTTCTTATTGACGATGAAACACAGAAATTGCATCGAAATTAAATACAAAAAGCGCAATGCCAACATAAGTACAAGGAAACTGACTCTTCTTACAGTCTATGTTTTGAACCATTCCTGTGACACTAGTTATAGATTCCGATGCTTCACTTCAGGTTTATTGTATCCCTCTGATCTTGGTATTGACGATGAAACACAGAAATTGCATCGGAATTAAATACAAAAGGCACAATGCCGACTTAAGTACAAAATGACTGCCTCTTCTTACTGTCTATGTTTGAACCATTCCTGTGACACTAGTTATAGATTCCGATGCTTCACTTCAGGTTTACTGTATCACTCTGATCTTCTTATTGACGATGAAACACAGAAATTGCATCGGAATTAAATACTAAAGGCACAATGCCGACTTAAGTACAAGAAACCTGACTCTTCTTACTGTCTATGCTTTGAACCATTCCTGTGACACTAGTTATAGATTCCGATGCTTAACTTCAGATTTACTGCATCCCTCTGAGGTTCTTAATGACGATGAAACACAGAAAATGCATCGGAATTATATACAAAAGGCACACTGCAGACTTAAGTACAAGAAGACTGACTCTTCTTACTGTCTATGTTTTGAACCATTCCTGTGAAACTAGTTAGAGATTCCGATGCTTCACTTCAGGTTTACTGTATCCTCTCTGACGGTCGTATTGACTATGAAACACAGAAATTGCATCGGAATTAAATACAAAAGGCACAATGCCAACTCAAGTACAAGAAGACCGGCTATACTTCCTGTCTATGTTTTTAACCATTCCTGTGACACTAGTTATAGATTCCGATGCTTCACTTCAGGTATACTGTATCCCACTGACCTTCTTATTGACGATGAATCACAGAAATTGCATCGGAATTACATACAAAAGGCACAATGCTGACTTAAGTACAAGAAAACTGACTCTTCTTACTGTCTATGTTTGAATCACTCCTGTGATACTAGTTATAGCTTCCGATGCTTCACTTCAGGTTTACTGTATCCCTCTGACCTTCTTATTGACGATGAAACACAGGAATTGCATCGGAATTAAATACAAAAGGAACAATGCCGACCTAAGTACAAGAAAACTGACTCTTCTTAATGTTTATGTTTTGAACCATTCCTGTGACACTAGTTATAGATTGCGATGCTTCGCTTCAGGTTTACTGTGGCCCTTTCACCTTGTTATTGACGATGAAACACAGAAATTGCATCTTAATTAAACACAAAAGGCACAATGCCGACTTAAGTACAAGAAGACTGCTTCTTCTTACTGTCTATGATTTGAACCATTCCTGTGACACTACTTATAGATTCCGATGCCTCACTTCAGGTTTATTGTATCCCTCTGACCTTATTATTGTCGATGAAACACAGAAATTGCATCTTAATTAAATAGAAAAGGCACAATGCCGACTGAGGTACAAGAAGACTGGCTGTTCTTACTGCCTATGATTTCAACCATTTCTGTGACACTAGTTATAGATTCCGATACTTCACTTCAGGTTTACTGTATCCAGCTGACCTTCTTATTGACGATGAAGCAAATAAATTGCATCGGAATGAAATACAAAAGGCACAATGCCGACTAAAGTACAAGAAGACTGACTCTACTTACAGTTTATGTATTGAACCATTCCTGTGACACTAGTTATAGATTCCGATGCTTCACTTCAGGTTTACTGTATCCCTCTGACCTTATTATTGCCGATGAAACACAGACATTGCATTTTAATTAAATACAAAAGGCACAATGCCGACTGAGGTACAAGAAGACTGGCTGTTCTTACTGCCTATGACTTCAACCATTTCTGTGACACTAGTTATAGATTCCGATACTTCACTTCAGGTTTACTGTATCCAGCTGACCTTCTTATTGACGATGAAGAAAATAAATTGCATCGGAATGAAATACAAAAGGCACAATGCCGACTAAAGTACAAGAAGACTGACTCTACTTACTGTTTTTGTTTTGAACCATTCTTGTGCCGCTAGTTATAGTTTCCGATACTTCACTTCAGGTTAACTGTATCCAGCTGACCTTCTTATTGACGATGAAACACAGAAATTGCTTTGGAGTTAAATACAAAAGGCACAATGCCGACTTAAGGACAAGAAAAATTACTCTTCTTACTGTCTATGTTTTGAACCATTCCTGTGACACTAGTTACAGATTCCGATGCTTCTCTTCAGGTTTACTGTATCCCTCTGACCTTCTTATTGACGATGAAACACAGAAATTGCAACCGAATTAAATACAAAAGGCACAATGCCGACCCAAGTAAAAGAACACTGGCTCTTCTTACTCTCTATGCTTTGAACCATTCCTGTGACACTAGTTATAGATTCCGATGCTTGACTTCAGGTTTACTGTATCCCTCTGACCTTCTTATTGACGAAGAAACACATAAATTGCATCGGAATTAAGTACAAAAGGCACAATGCCGACCCAGGTACAAGAAGCCTGGCTCTTCTTACTGTCTATGTTTTGAATCATTTCTGTGACTCTAGTTATAGATTCCGATGTTTCACTTCAGGTTTACTGTATCCCTCTGACCTTTTTATTGACGATGAAACACAGAAATTGCATCGTAATTATATACAAAAAGCCCAATGCCGACTTAAGTACAATAAAACTGACTCCTCTAACTGTCTATGTTTGAACCATTCCTGTGACACTAGTTATAGATTCCGATGCTTCACTTCAGGTATACAGTATACCTTGGACCTTCTTATTGACGATTAAACACAGAAATTGCATCGGAATTAAATACAAAAGGAACCATACCGACTTAAGTACATGAAGACCGACTCTTCTTACTGACTATGTTTTGAACCATTCCTGCGACACTAGTTATAGATTCCGATGCTTCACTTCAGGTTTGTTGTATCCCTCTGACCTTGTTATTGACGATGAAAAACAGAAATTGCACCGGAATGAAATACAGAAGGCACAATGCCGACTTAAGTACTAGAAGAGTGACTCTTCTTACTGTCTATGTTTGAACCATTCCATTGACACTAGTTATAGATTCCGATACTTCACTCCAGGTTTACTGTATCCCTTGGACCTTCTTATTGACAATGTAACACTTAAATTGCATCGGAATTAAATAGAAAAGGCACAATGCCGACTTAAATACAAGAAGACTGCCTCCTCTTACTGTCTATGTATGAACCATTCCACTGACACTGGTTATAGATTGCGATGCTTCACTTCAGGTTTACTGTTTCCCTTGGAACTTCTTATTGACGATGAAACAATGAAATTACATCGGAATTAAATTCAAAAGGCACAATGCCGACTTAAGTACATGAAGGCTGACTCTTCTTACTGACTATGTTTTGAAACATTCCTGTGACACTAGTTATAGATTCCGATGCTTCACTTCAGGTTTACTGTATCCCTTGGACCTTGTTATTGACGATGAAACACAGAAATTGCATCGGAATTAAATACAAAAGGCATAATGCCGACTTAAGTACAAGAAGGCTGACTCTTCTTACTGACTATGTTTTGAAAAATTCCATTGACACTAGTTATAGATTCCGATGCTTCACTCCAGGTTTACTAAATCCCTTGGACCTTCTTATTGACGATGAAACACAGAAATTGCATCAGAATTAAATACAAAAGGCACAATGCCGACATAAGGGCATGAAGACCGACTCTTCTTACTGACTATGTTTTGAACCATTCCTGTGACACTAGTTTTAGCTTCCGATGCTTCACATTAGGTTTACTGTATCCCTCTGACCTTCTTATTGACGATGAAACACAGAAATTGCACCGGAATTAAATACAAAAGGCACAATGCCGACTTAAGTACATAAAGACCGACTCTTCTTACTGACTATGATTTGAACCGTTCCTGTAACCCTAGTTATAGATTCCGATGCTTCACTTCTGGTTTACTGTATCCCTTGGACCTTCTTATTGACGATGAAACACAGAAATTGCATCGGAATTATTTACAAAATGCACAATGCCGAGTTAAGTACAAGAAGACTGTATCTTCTTACTGTATATGATTTGAACCATTCCTGTGACACTAGTTACAGATTCCGATGATTCACTCCAGGTTTACTGAATCCCTTGGACCTTCTTATTGACGATGAAACACAGAAATTGCATCAGAATTAAATACAAAAGGCACAATGCCGACATAAGGGCAAGAAGACTGACTCTTCTTACTGTCTATGTTTTGAACCATTCCTGTGACACTAGTTATAGATTCCGATGCTTCACTTCAGGTTTACTGTATACCTCTGACCTTCTTATTGACGATGAAACACAGAAATTGCACACGAATTAAATACAAACAGCACAATGCCGACTTAAGTACAAGAAGACCGTATCAACTTACTGTCTATGTTTTGAACCATTCCTGTAACACTAGTTATAGATTCCGATGCTTCACTCCAGGTTTACTGTATCCCTTGGACCTTCTTATTGACGATGAAACACAGAAATTGCATCGGAATTAAATACAAAAGGCACAATGCCGACTTAAGTACAAGAAGACTGACTCTTCTTAATGTCTATGTTTTGAACCATTCCATTGACACTAGTTATAGATTCCGATGCTTCACTTCAGGTTTACTGTGTCGAGCTGACCTTCTATTGACGATGAAGCACATAAATTGCATCGGAATGAAATACAAAAGGCACAATGCCGACTAAAGTACAAGAAGACTGACTCTACTTACAGTTTATGTATTGAACCATTCCTGTGACACTAGTTATAGATTCCGGTGCTTCACTTCAGGTTTACTGTATCCCTCTGACCTTATTATTGCCGATGAAACACAGAAATTTGCGTCTTAATTAAATACAAAAGGCACAATGCCGACTTAAGTACAAGAAGACTGCTTCTTCTTACCGTCCTTGTTTTGAACCATTCCTGTGACACTACTTATAGATTCCGATGCCTCACTTCAGGTTTATTGTATCCCCCTGACCTTATTATTGTCGATGAAACACAGAAATTTGCGTCTTAATTAAATGGAAAATGCACAATGCCGACTTCAGTACAAGAACACTGACTCTTCTTACTGTCTATGGTTTGAACCATTCCTGTGACAGTAGTTATAGTTTCCGATGCTTCACTTCAGGTTTGCTGTACCCCTCTGACCTTCTTACTGACGATCAAACACAGAAAATTCATCGGAATTAAATACAAATGGCACAATGCCGACTTAAGTACAAGAAGACTAACCCTTCTTACTGTCTATGTTTTGAAACATTCGTGTGACACTAGTTATAGATTCCGATGCTTAACTTCAGGTTTACTGTATCGAGCTGACCTTCTATTGACGATGAAGCACATAAATTGCATCGGAATGAAATACAAAAGGCACAATGCCGACTTAAGTACAAGAAAACTGCTTCTTCTTACCGTCCTTGTTTTGAACCATTCCTGTGACACCAGTTATAGATTCCGATGCTTCACTTCAGGTTTACTGTATCCCTCTGACCTTATTATTGTCGATGAAACACAGAAATTGCGTCTTAATTTAATACAAAAGGCACAATGCCGACTTCAGTACAAGACCACTGACTCTTCTTACTGTCTATGGTTCGAACCATTCCTGTGACACTAGTTTTAGATTCCGATGCTTCACTTCAGGTTTACTGTATGCCTCTGACCATCTTATTGACGATCAAACACCGAAAATTCATCAGAATCAAATACGAAAGGCACAATGCCGACTGAGGTACAAGAAGACTGGCTCTTCTTACTGCCTATGATGTCAACCATTCCTGTGACACTAGTTATAGATTCCGATGCTTCACTTCAGGTTTACTGTATCCAGCTGACCTTCTCATTGACGATGAAGCACATAATTTGCATCGGAATGAAATACAAAAGGCACAATGCCGACTAAAGTACAAGAAGACTGACTCTACTTACTGTTTGTGTTTTGAACCATTCTTGTGACACTAGTTATAGATTCCGACACTTCACTTCAGGTTTACTGTATCCAGCTGACCTTCTTATTGACGATGAAACACAGAAATTGCTTTGGAATTAAATACAAAAGGCACAATGCCGACTTAAGGACAAGAAAAATGACTCTTCTTACTGTCTATGTTTGAACCATTCCTGTGACACTAGTTATAGATTCCGATGCTTCACTTCAGGTTTACTGTATCCCTCTGACCTTCTTATTGACGATGAAACACAGGAATTGCATCGGAATTAAATACAAAAGGAACAATGCCGACCTAAGTACAAGAAAACTGACTCTTCTTAATGTTTATGTTTTGAACCATTCCTGTGACACTAGTTATAGATTGCGATGCTTCGCTTCAGGTTTACTGTGGCCCTTTCACCTTGTTATTGACGATGAAACACAGAAATTGCATCTTAATTAAACACAAAAGGCACAATGCCGACTTAAGTACAAGAAGACTGCTTCTTCTTACTGTCTATGATTTGAACCATTCCTGTGACACTACTTATAGATTCCGATGCCTCACTTCAGGTTTATTGTATCCCTCTGACCTTATTATTGTCGATGAAACACAGAAATTGCATCTTAATTAAATAGAAAAGGCACAATGCCGACTAAAGTACAAGAAGACTGACTCTACTTACAGTTTATGTATTGAACCATTCCTGTGACACTAGTTATAGATTCCGGTGCTTCACTTCAGGTTTACTGTATCCCTCTGACCTTATTATTGCCGATGAAACACAGACATTGCATTTTAATTAAATACAAAAGGCACAATGCCGACTGAGGTACAAGAAGACTTGCTGTTCTTACTGCCTATGATTTCAACCATTTCTGTGACACTAGTTATAGATTCCGATACTTCACTTCAGGTTTACTGTATCCAGCTGACCTTCTTATTGACGATGAAGCAAATAAATTGCATCGGAATGAAATACAAAAGACACAATGCCGACTAAAGTACAAGAAGACTGACTCTACTTACTGTTTTTGTTTGGACCATTCTTTTGCCACTAGTTATAGTTTCCGATACTTCACTTCAGGTTTACTGTATCCAGCTGACCTTCTTATTGACGATGATACACAGAAATTGCTTTGGAATTAAATACAAAAGGCACAATGCCGACTTAAGGACAAAAAAAATTACTCTTCTTACTGTCTATGTTTTGAACCATTCCTGTGACACTAGTTACAGATTCCGATGCTTCTCTTCAGGTTTACTGTATCACTCTGACCTTCTTATTGACGATGAAACACAGAAATTGCAACCGAATTAAATACAAAAGGCACAATGCCGACCCAAGTAAAAGAACACTGGCTCTTCTTACTCTCTATGCTTTGAACCATTCCTGTGACACTAGTTATAGATTCCGATGCTTGACTTCAGGTTTACTGTATCCCTCTGACCTTCTTATTGACGAAGAAACACATAAATTGCATCGGAATTAAGTACAAAAGGCACAATGCCGACCCAGGTACAAGAAGCCTGGCTCTTCTTACTGTCTATGTTTTGAACCATTTCTGTGACTCTAGTTATAGATTCCGATGTTTCACTTCAGGTTTACTGTATCCCTCTGACCTTTTTATTGACGATGAAACACAGAAATTGCATCGTAATTATATACAAAAAGCCCAATGCCGACTTAAGTACAAGAAAACTGACTCTTCTAACTGTCTATGTTTGAACCATTCCTGTGACTCTAGTTATAGATTCCGATGCTTCACTTCAGGATAACTGTATACCTTGGACCTTCTTATTGACGATGAAACACAGAAATTGCATCGGAATTAAATACAAAAGGAACCATACCGACTTAAGTACATGAAGACCGACTCTTCTTACTGACTATGGTTTGAACCATTCCTGCGACACTAGTTATAGATTCCGATGCTTCACTTCAGGTTTGTTGTATCCCTCTGACCTTGTTATTGACGATGAAAAACAGAAATTGCACCGGAATGAAATACAGAAGGCACAATGCCGACTTAAGTGCAAGAAGAGTGACTCTTCTTACTGTCTATGTTTGACCCATTCCATTGACACTAGTTATAGATTCCGATATTTCACTCCAGGTTTACTGTATCCCTTGGACCTTCTTATTGACAATGAAACACTGAAATTGCATCGGAATTAAATAGAAAAGGCACAATGCCGACTTAAATACAAGAAGACAGACTCTTCTTACTGACTGTGTTTTGAACCATTCCTGTGACAGTTGTTATAGATTCCGATGCTTGACTTCAGGTTTACTGTATCCCTTGGACCTTCTTACTGACGATGAAACACAGAAATTGCATCGGACTTAAATACAAAAGGCACAATGCCGACTTAAGTAGATGAAGAACGACTCTTCTTACTGACTATGTTTTGAACCATTCCTGTGACACTAGTTATAGATTCCGATGCTTCACATCAGGTTTACTGTATCCCTCTGACCTTCTTATTGACGATGAAAGACAGAAATTGCACCGGAATTAAATACAAAAGGCACAATGCCGACTTAAGTACGTGAAGACCAACTCTTCTTACTGACTATGTTTTGAAATATTCCTGTGACACTAGTTATAGATTCCGATGCTTCACTTCAGGTTTACTGTATCCCTCGGACCTTCTTATTGACGATGAAACACTGAAATTGCATCGGAATTAAATAGATTAGGCATAAAGCCGACTTAAGTACAATAAGACTGACTCTTCCTACCGACTATGTTTTGAACCATTTCTGTGACACTAGTTATAGATTCCGATGCTTCACTTCATGTTTGCAGTATTCCTTGGACCTTCTTATTGACGATGAAACACAGAAATTGCATCGGAATTCAATACAAAAGGCACAATGCTGACTTAAGTACATGAAGACTGACTCTTCTTACTGACTATGCTTTGAACCATTCCTGTGACACTAGTTATAGATTCCGTGGCTTCACTTCTGGTTTACCGTATCCTTTGGACCTTCTTATTGACGATGAAACACAGAAATTGCATGGGAATTAAATACAAAAGGCACTATGCCGACTTAAGTACATGAAGACCGACTCTTCTTACTGACTATGTTTTGAACCATTCCTGTGATACTAGTTATAGTTTCCGATGCTTCACTTCAGGTTTACTGTATCCCTTGGACCTTCTTATTAACGACGAATCACAGAAATTCCTTCGGAATTAAATACAAAAGGCACAATGCCGACTTAAGTACTGACTATTATTTGAACCATTCCTGTGACACTAGTTACAGATTCCGATGCTTCACTTCAGTTTTATTGTATCCCTCTGACCTTCTTATTGACGACGAAACACAGAAATTGCACCGGTATGAAATACAAATGGCACAATGCCGACTTAAGTACAAGAAGAGTGACTCTTCTTACTGTCTATGGTTTGAACCATTCCTGTGACACTAGTTATAGATTTCGTGGCATCACTTCAGGTTTACTGTTTCATTTGGACCTTCTTATTGACGATGAAACACAGAAATTACATCGGAAATAAATACAAAAGGCACAATGCCGACTCAAGTACAAGAAGACTGCCTCCTCTTACTGTCTATGTTTGAACCATTCCACTGACACTGGTTATAGATTGCGATGCTTCACTTCAGGTTTACTGTTTCCCTTGGAACTTCTTATTGACGATGAAACAATGAAATTACATCGGAATTAAATTCAAAAGGCACAATGCCGACTTAAGTACATGAAGGCTGACTCTTCTTACTGACTATGTTTTGAAACTTTCCTGTGACACTAGTTATAGATTCCGATGCTTGACTTCAGGTTTACTGTATCCCTTGGACCTTGTTATTTACGATGAAACACAGAAATTGCATCGGAATTAAATACAAAAGGCATAATGCCGACTTAAGTGCAAGAAGGCTGACTCTTCTTACTGACTATGTTTTGAAAAATTCCATTGACACTAGTTATAGATTCCGATGCTTCACTTAAGGTTTACTGTTTCCCTTTAAACTTCTTATTGACGATGAAATAATGAAATTGCATCGGAATTAATTACAAAAGGCACAATGCCGACTTAAGTACAAGAAGGCTGACTCATCTTACTGTCTATGTATTGAACCATTCCTGTGGCACTAGTTATAGATTATGATGCTTCACACCAGGTTTACTGTATCCCTTGGACCTTCTTATTGACGATGAAACACAGAAATTGCTTCGGAATTAAATAGAATAGGCACAATGCCCACTTAAGTACAAGAAGACTCACTCTTCTCACTGACTGTGTTTTGAAACATTCCTGTGACACTAGTTATATATTCCGGAGCTTCACTTCAGGTTTAATGTATCCCTTAGACCTTCTTATGGACGATGAAACACCGAAATTGCATCGGTATTAAATACAAAAGGCACAATACCGACTTAAGTACAAGAACAATGTCTCTTCTTACTGTCTATGGTTTGAACCATTCCTGTGACACTAGTTATAGATTCCGTGGCATCACTTCAGGTTTACTGTTTCATTTGGACCTTCTTATTGACGATGAAACACAGAAATTGCCTCGGAATTAAATAGAAAAGGCACAATGCCGACTTAAGTACATGAAGGCTGACTCTTCTTACTGACTATGTTTTGAAACATTCCTGTGACACTAGTTATAGATTCCGATGCTTCACTTCAGGTTTACTGTATCCCTTGGACCTTCTTATGGGCGATGAAACACCGATATTGCATCGGAATTAAATACAAAAGGCACAATGCCGACTCAAGTACAAGAAGATTGCCTCCTCTTACTGTCTATGTTTGAACCATTCCATTGACACTAGTTATATATACCGGTGCTTCACTTCAGGTTTAATGTATCACTTAGACCTTCTTATGGACGATGAAACACCGAAATTGCATCGGAATTAAATACAAAAGGCACAATACCGACTTAAGTACAAGAACAATGTCTCTTCTTACTGTCTATGGTTTGAACCATTCCTGTGACACTAGTTACAGATTCCGTGGCATCACTTCAGGTTTACTGTTTTATTTGGACCTTCTTATTGACGATGAAACACAGAAATTGCCTCGGAATTAAATAGAAAAGGCACAATGCCGACTTAAGTACAAGAAGACTGACTCTTCTTACTGTGTATGTTTTGAACCATTCCTGTGACACTAGTTATAGATTCCGATTCTTGACTTCAGGTTTACTGTATCCCTTGGACATTCTTATTGACGATGAAACACAGAAATTGCATCGGAATTTAATACAAAAGGCACAATGCCGACGCAAGTACAGGAAGACTGACTCCTCTTACTGTCTATGTTTGAACCATTCCATTGACACTAGTTATAGACACCGATGCTTCACTTCAGGTTTACTGTTTCCCTTGGAACTTGTTATTGACGATGAAACAATGAAATTGCATCGGAATTAAATACAAAAGGCACAATGCCGACTTAAGTACATGAAGGCTGACTCTTCTTACTTACTATGTTTTGAACCATTCCTGTGACACCAGTTATAGATTCCGATGCTTCACTTCAGGTTTACTGTATCCCTTGGACCTTGTTATTGACGATGAAACACAGAAATTGCATCGGAATTAATACAAAAGGCACAATGCCGACTTAAGTACATGAAAACTGACTCTTCTTACTTACTATGTTTTGAACCATTCCTGTGACACTAGTTATAGATTCCAATGCTTCACTTCAGATTTACTGTATCCCTTGGACCTTCTTATTGACGATGAAACACAGAAATTGCATCGCAATTAAATAGAAGAGGCACAATGCCGACTTAGGTACATGAACACTGACTCTTCTTACTGTCTATGTTTTGAACCATTCCTGTGACACTAGTTATAGATTCCAATGCTACACTCCAGGTTTACTGTATCCCTTGGACCTGCTTATTGACGATGACACACAGAAATTACGTAGGAATTTAATACAAGAGGCACAATGCCCACTTAAGGACAAGAAGACTGTCTCTTACTACTGACTATGTTTTGAACCATTTCGGTGACACTATTTATAGATTCCGATGCTTCACTTCAGGTTTACTGTATCCCTCTGACCTTCTTATTGACGATGAAACACAGAAATTGCATCGGAATTATATAGAAAATGCACAATGCCGACTTAAGAACTAGAAGACTGACTCTTCTTACTGACTATGTTTTAACCATTCCTGTGACACTAGTTATATATTCCGGTGCTTCACGTCATGTTTAATGTATCCCTTAGACCTTCTTATGGACGATGAAACACAGATATAGCTTCGGAATTAAATACAAAAGGCACAATGCCGACTTAAGTACAAGAAGACTGACTCTGCCTACTGTCTATGTTTTGAACCATTTTTGTGACACTAGTTTTAGCCTCCGATGCTTCACTGCACGTTTACTGTATCCCTCTGACCTTCTTATTGACGGTGAAACACAGAAATTGCATGGGAATTAAATACAAAAGGCACAATGCCGACTTAAGTACAAGAAGACTGAGTCTTCCTTCTCACTATGTTTTGAACCATACCTGTGACACTAGTTATAGATTCCGATGCTTCACTTCAGGTTTACTGTATCCCTTGGACCTTCTTATTGACGATGAAACACAGAAATTGCCTCGGAATTAAATACAAAAGGCACAATGCCGACTTAAGTACAAGAAGACTGACTCTTCCTACAGTCTATGTTTGAACCATTCCATTGACACATGAAATAATGAAATTGCATCGGAATTAATTACAAAAGGCACAATGCCGACTTAAGTACATGAAGACTGACTCTTCTTACCGACTATGTTTCGCACCATTCCTGTGACACTAGTATAGATTCCGATGCTTCACTTCAGGTTTACTGTATCCCTTGGACATTCTTATTGACGATGAAACACAGAAATTGCATCGGAATTAAATACAAAAGTCACAATGCTGACTTAAGTACAAGAAGGCTGACTCTTCTTACTCTCTATGTTTTGAACCATTCCTGTGACACTAGTTACAGATTATGATGCTTCACTTCAGGTTTACTGTATCCCTTGGACCTTCTTATTGTCGATGAAGCACAGAAATGGCATCGGAATTAAATACAAAAGGCACAATGCCGACTTAAAGACAAGAAGACTGACTCTTCTTACTGTCCATGCTTTGAACCACTCCTGTGACACTAGTTATAGATTCCGATGCTTCACTTCAGGTTTACTGTATCCCTCTGACCTTCTTACTGACGATGAAACACAGAAATTGAATCGGAAATAAATAGAAAACGCTCAATGCCGACTTAAGTGCAAGAAGACTGACTCTTCTTACTGTCTATGTTTTGAACCATTCCTGTGACACTAGTTTTAGATTCCGATGCTTCACTTCAGGTTTACTGTATCCCTTGGACATTCTTATTGGCGATGAAACACAGAAATAGCATCGGAATTTATTACAAAAGGCACAATGCCGACTTAAGTACAAGAAGCCTGACTCTTCCTACTGTCTATGTTTTGAAGCCTTCCTGTGACACTAGTTTTAGATTCCGATGCTTCACTTCAGGTTTACTGTATCCCTCTGACCTTCTTATTGGCGATGAACCACAGAAATTGCATCGGAATTAAATACAAACGGCACAATGCCGACTTAAGTACAAGAAGGCTAACTCTTCCTACTGTCTATGTTTTGAACCATTCCTGTGACACTAGTTATAGGTTCCGATGCTACACTTCAGGTTTACTGTATTCCTTGGACATTCTTATTGACGATGAAACACAGAAATTGCATCGGAATTAAATACAAAAGCACAATACCGACTTAAGTACAAGAAGACTGACTCTTCTTACAGCCTATGTTATGAACCATTCCTGTGTCACTAATTATAGATTCCGATGCTTCACTTCAGGTTTACTGTATCCCTCTGACCCTCTTATTGACGATGAAACACAGAAATTGCGTCGGAATTAAATAGAAAACGCACAATGCCGACTTAAGTGCAAGAAGACTGACTCTTCTTACTGTCTATGTTTTGAACCATTCCTGTGACACTAGTTTTAGATTCCGATGCTTCACTTCAGATTTACTGTATCCCTCTGACCTTCTTATTGACGGTGAATCACAGAAATTGCATCGGACTTAAATACAAAAAGCACAATGCCGACTTAAGTGCAAGAAGACTGACTCGTCTCACTGTCTATGTTTTGAACCATTCCTGTGACACTAGTTATAGATTCCGATGCTTCGCTTCAGGTTTACTGAATCCCTTGGACCATCTTATTAACGATGAAACCAAAAAATTTCATCGGAATTAAATACAAATGGCACAATGCCGACTTACGTAGAGGAAGACTGACTCTTCCTACTGTCTATGTTTCAACCATTCCATTGACACTAGTTATAGATTCCGATGCTTCACTTCAGGTTTACTGTTTCCCTTGGATCTTCTTATTGACGATGATATAATGAAATTGCATCGGAATTAAATACAAAAGGCACAATGCCGACTTAAGTACATGAAGACTGACTCTTCTTACTGACCATGTTTTGAACCATTCCTGTGACACCAGTTATAGATTCCGATGCTTCACTTCAGGTTTACTGTATCCCTTGGACATTCTTATTGACGATGAAACACAGAAATTGCATCGGAATTAAATACAAAAGACACAATGCTGACTTAAGTACAAGAAGGCTGACTCTTCTTACTCTCTATGTTTTGAACCATTCCTGTGACACTTCAGGTCACTTCACTTCAGGTTAACTGTATCCCTTGGACCTTCTTATTGTCGATGAAGCACAGAAATCGCATCGGAATTAAATACAAAAGGCACAATGCCGACTTAAAGACAAGAAGACTGACTCTTCTTACTGTCTATGCTTTGAACCACTCCTGTGACACTAGTTATAGATTCCGATGCTTCACTTCAGGTTTACTGTATCCCTCTGACCTTCTTACTGACGATGAAACACAGAAATTGTATCGGAAATAAATAGAAAAGGCACAATGCCGATTTAAGTGCAAGAAGACTGACTCTTCTTACTGACTATGTTTTAACCATTCCTGTGACACTAGTTTTAGATTCCGATGCTTTACTTCAGGTTTACTGTATCCCTTGGACATTCTTATTGGCGATGAAACACAGAAATAGCATCGGAATTTAATACAAAAGGCACAATGCCGACTTAAGTACAAGAAGCCTGACTCTTCCTACTGTCTATGTTTTGAACCCTTCCTGTGACACTAGTTTCAGATTCCGATGCTTCACTTCAGGTTTACTGTATCCCTCTGACCTTCTTATTGACGATCAACCACAGAAATTGCATCGGAATTAAATACAAACGGCACAATGCCGACTTAAGTACAAGAAGGCTGACTCTTCCTACTGTCTACGTTTTGAACCATTCCTGTGACACTAGTTATAGGTTCCGATGCTACACTTTAGGTTTACTGTATCCCTTGGACCTTCTTATTGACGATGAAACACAGAAATTGCATCGGATTTAAATACAAAAGGCACAATACCGACTTAAGTACAAGAAGACTGACTCTTCTTACAGCCTATGTTATGAACCATTCCTGTGACACTATATATAGATTCCGATGCTTCACTTCAGGTTTACTGAAACCCTAGGACCTTCTTATTGACGATGAAACACAGAAATGGCATCGGAATTAAATTGAAAAGGCACAATGCCGACTTAAGTACAAGAAGACTGACTCTTCTTACTGCCTATGTTTTGAACCTATCCTGTGACTCTAGTTATAGATTCCGATGCTTCACTTCAGGTTTACTGTATCCCTTGGACCTTCTTATTGACGATGAAACACAGAAATTGCATCGGAATTAAATACAAAAGGCACAATGCCGACTTAAGTACAAGATGACTGACTCTTCTTACTGACTATGTTTTGAACCATTCCTGTGACACTAGTTATAGATTCCGATGCTTCACTTCAGATTACTGTATCCCTCTGACATTCTTATTGACGATGAAACACAGAAATTGCATCGGAATTAAATACAAACGGCACAATGCCGACTTAAGTACATGAAGACTGACTCTTCCTACTGTCTATATTTTGAACCATTCCTGTGACACTATTTATAGATTCCGATGCTTCACTTCAGTTTTACTGAATCCCTTAAACCTTCTTATTGACGATGAAACACAGAAATTGCATCGGAATAAAATACAAAAGGCACAATGCCGACTTAAGTACAAGAAGACTGACTCTTCTTACTGTCTATGCTTTGAACCACTCCTGTGACACTAGTTACAGATTCCGATGCTTCACTTCAGGTTTACTGTATCCCTCTGACCTTCTTACTGACGATGAAACACAGAAATTGTATCGGAAATAAATAGAAAAGGCACAATGCCGATTTAAGTGCAAGAAGACTGACTCTTCTTACTGACTATGTTTTAACCATTCCTGTGACACTAGTTTTAGATTCCGATGCTTTACTTCAGGTTTACTGTATCCCTTGGACATTCTTATTGGCGATGAAACACAGAAATAGCATCGGAATTTAATACAAAAGGCACAATGCCGACTTAAGTACAAGAAGCCTGACTCTTCCTACTGTCTATGTTTTGAACCCTTCCTGTGACACTAGTTTCAGATTCCGATGCTTCACTTCAGGTTTACTGTATCCCTCTGACCTTCTTATTGACGATCAACCACAGAAATTGCATCGGAATTAAATACAAACGGCACAATGACGACTTAAGTACAAGAAGGCTGACTCTTCCTACTGTCTACGTTTTGAACCATTCCTGTGACACTAGTTATAGGTTCCGATGCTACACTTTAGGTTTACTGTATCCCTTGGACCTTCTTATTGACGATGAAACACAGAAACTGCATCGGAATTAAATACAAAAGGCACAATACCGACTTAAGTACAAGAAGACTGACTCTTCTTACAGCCTATGTTATGAACCATTCCTGTGACACTATATATAGATTCCGATGCTTCACTTCAGGTTTACTGAAACCCTAGGACCTTCTTATTGACGATGAAACACAGAAATGGCATCGGAATTAAATTGAAAAGGCACAATGCCGACTTAAGTACAAGAAGACTGACTCTTCTTACTGCCTATGTTTTGAACCTATCCTGTGACTCTAGTTATAGATTCCGATGCTTCACTTCAGGTTTACTGTATCCCTTGGACCTTCTTATTGACGATGAAACACAGAAATTGCATCGGAATTAAATACAAAAGGCACAATGCCGACTTAAGTACAAGATGACTGACTCTTCTTACTGACTATGTTTTGAACCATTCCTGTGACACTAGTTATAGATTCCGATGCTTCACTTCAGATTACTGTATCCCTCTGACATTCTTATTGACGATGAAACACAGAAATTGCATCGGAATTAAATACAAACGGCACAATGCCGACTTAAGTACATGAAGACTGACTCTTCCTACTGTCTATATTTTGAACCATTCCTGTGACACTATTTATAGATTCCGATGCTTCACTTCAGTTTTACTGAATCCCTTAAACCTTCTTATTGACGATGAAACACAGAAATTGCATCGGAATAAAATACAAAAGGCACAATGCCGACTTAAGTACAAGAAGACTGACTCTTCTTACTGTCTATGCTGTGAAACATTCCTGTGACACTAGTTATAGATTCCGATGCTTCACACCAGGTTTACTGTATGCCTTGGATCTTCTTATTGACGATGAAACACAGAAATTGCATCCGAATTAAATACAAAAGACACAATGCCGACTTAAGAACAAGGAGACTGACTCTTCTTACTGCCTATGTTTTGAACCATTCCTGTGACACTATTTATAGATTCCGATGCTTCACTTTAGGTTTACCGTATCCCTTGGACCTTCTTATTGACGAAGAACACAGAAATTGCATCGGAATTAAAGAGAAAAGGCACAATGCCGACTTAAGTACAAGAAGACTGACTCTTCGTACTGACTGTTTGGAACCATTCCTGTGACACTAGTTATAGATTCCGATGCTTCACTTCAGGTTTATAGTATCCCTCTGACCTTCTTATTGACGATGAAACACAGAAATTGCATCGGAATTAAATACGAAAGGCACAATGCCAACATAAGTACAAGAAGACTGACTCTTCTTACTGACCATGTTTTGAACCAATCCTGTGACACTACTTATGGATTCCGATGCCTCACTTCAGGTTTACTGTAACCCTTCGACCTACGTATTGACGATGAAATACAGAAATTGCATCGGAATTAAATACAAAAGGCACAATGCCGACTTAAGTAGAAGAAGACTGACTCTTCTTACTGACTATGTTTTGAACTATTCCTGTGACACTAGTTATAGATTCCGATGCTTCACTTCAGGTTTACTCTATCCCTAGGACCCTCTTATTGACAATGAAACACAGAAATTGCATCGGAATTAAATACAAAAGGCACAATGCCGACTTAAGTACAAGAAGACTGTCTCTTCTTACTGTCTATGTTTTGAACCATTCCTGTGACACTAGTTATAGATACTGTAGCACCACAGCTCTTATGCTGTATGGATTTATCATTATTATTTTTTTTGCTTATTTAATGTTACATTGTTGATCGCCTGTGAATGTGTTTAAATCGATAGCATAAAATTGTGTATTCTTTTCTTTGTCAAACCTTTGATGTCGTGATTTGATTCTATGCAAAGTAGTGTATCTGCAGTTTGTATGCTTTGACCCATTTGGAGGGAACAATACTTACTGTATATGATTGTAATTTTGTGTGAATAATTTTTGTAGAAGTGTCAATATGTGAAAATGTTCTGTTTTATTTAATACATTTGGTTGCTATTATGTAAACTGCTGATCCTCACTTAGGGCTCTTAGTTATTCTGTATGTAAGAGGTAGTGTGGTTCCCCTCAGGAACGGAAATTGGTAGCGCGCGAATAGTGGTTGGCATAGGTGGAAAAGGTGGAACTGATAGTCAGTCGGAGACGAGCAGCAGTCGGAGACGAGCAGCAGTCGGAGACGAGCCACCAGTCTGTGCACTGTCATTGTAAAGGTGCACATCGTGCTGTTTCAGAGAGCGGCTTTTCCTGCTTCTTTCCAATGCCTCGGATGGGTGGATAAATAGCTGGAACTATTCTGGAATTTGTATGAATCATCGCCATGAAGATACGATAAAGTCCGGCAATTCTACCTGCAATTCCACCTACCAACATACAGTTGCCACCACATTGCGCAATCACTGTAACGTAATACTATATTGATGTATAGTGAAGGATCAGCCTAATGGATTTGTTAGTGTGCTGAAATATAAGGTAATTAATATCGGAATTTATTTACCTACCTTGATTTTACTCCTCATCATTACACCTCTCAGGCTCCTTTCCGTTTGAACTAAAGTAATCACCGAGTGTCCCTACTGAAAGAACTTTTATGACCAATGTTATGCTAATTAAAACCTCTTGACTTAGTAAAAGGATATTTAAAGCTATTGTGGTAACAGAGTGAGTTAAAACAAATGTTATTTGTCCAATAATAATTTTTCTATTGAAACTGCTATTTAAAGTGCTGTTACCAACTTCTAACTTTAGGCTGAGTCTTATAAAGTAAATGATCACGTTGTTGTCTGTGGTAAATTCAAAAAGGTGAGTCAGTTTCTTGCAATTTTGTCAACATTGTGTTTCGTTGTAGTAAAAGTGAGAAAGCTGCAGTTGAGAAACGTTACATTCTCATGTATGCCAAGTGTTTGTCTCCATTGTGTGCATATTAACAGTATAAAGACCACTCAGTTTGTGTAAACCTTGAAAGTGATAGTGTTTTTCTGTACATGTTATAATTTTGCAAATAGTTTTTGGTGCTGCCCTAGTTGTTAGCTTCAATCTTAAAGCATATGTGTGTCAGAGTTCATTGCACTCGCGTGTGACCTAGTCTAGGTTGTGTTTGTCCGTTATAGTTACTTTAACTACTTTCATAAACGAGAACGTTATTCTTTCTCTTGCCTAATTAGGCTGGCGACCGTTTCCCTTACTCTGTAAACAAAATAGCTGGCAAAATTTTGTTTGTTACTATTCCAATTTTTACGTAATTTTGACTAATTTCCGATAAGCCACCTCCGTTAGGAACGACACGCTCAAACTAACAAAATTCCTCTCAGAGGGTAACACTGCTCTGTTGCATGGTGCCATAGTTGCTTTTACAAAATTGTTTTATGTTACAACCTGATTTTAGCATAGAGGTTATGGTACGGTAGCAAACAGGTAGGAGTGTTATAATACCAATGCTTCACTTCAGGTATACTGTATCCCTTGGACCTTTTTATTGACGAAGAAACACAGAAATTGCATCGGAATTAAATACAAATGGCACAATGCCGACTTAAGTACAAGAAGACTGACTCTCCGTACTGACTGTTTTGAACCATTCCTGTGACACTAGTTATAGATTCCGATGCTTCACTTCAGGTTTACTGTATCCCTCTGACCTTCTTATTGACGATGAAATACAGAAATTGCATCGGAATTAAATACGAAGGGCACAATGCCAACGTAAGTACAAAAAGACTGACTCTTCTTACTGACCATGATTTGAACCAATCCTGTGACACTAGTTATAGATTCCGATGCTTCACGTCAGGTTTACTGTATCCCTTGGACCTTCGTATTGACGATGAAACACAGAAATTGCATCGGAATTAAATACAAAAGGCACAATGCCGACATAAGTACAAGAAGACCGACTCTTCTTACTGACTATGTTTTGAACCATTCCTGTGACACTAGTTATAGATTCCGATGCTTCACTTCAGGTTTACTCTATCCCTAGGACCTTCTTATTGACGATGAAACACAGAAATAGCATCGGAACTAAATACAAAAGGCACATTGCCGACTTAAGTACAAGAAGACTGTCTCTTCCTACTGTCTATGTTTGAACGATTCCTGTGACATTAGTTATAGATTCCGATGCTTCACTTCAGGTTTACTATTTCCTTTGGACGTTCTTATTGGCGACGAAATACAGAAATTGCATTGGAATTAAACAGAAAAGGCACATTGTCGACTTAAGTACAAGAAGACTGACTCTTCTTACTGACTATGTTTTGAACCATTCCTGTGACACTAGTTATAGATTCCGATCCTTCACTTCAGGTTTACTGCATCCCTCTGACCTTCTTATTGACGATGAAACACAGAAATTGCATCGGAATTAAATAGAAAAGGCACAATGCCGACTTAAGTACAAGAAGACTGACTCTTCGTACTGTCGATGCTTTGAACCATTCCTGTGAAACTAGTTATAGATTCCGATGCTTCACTTCAGGTTTACTGTATCCCTTGGACGTTCGTATTGTCGATGAAACACAGAAATTGCATCGGAATTAAATAGAAAAGGCACAATGCCAACTTAAGTACAAGAAGACTGACTCTTCTTACTGATTATGATTTGAACCATTCCTGTGACGCTAGTTACAGATTCCAAAGCTTCACTCCAGGTTTACTGTATCCCTTGGACCTTCTTATTGACGATGAAACACAGATATTGCATCGGAATTAAAAACAAAAGGCACAATGCCGACTTAAGTCCAAGAAGACTGACTCTTCCTACTATCTATGCTTTGCACCATTCCAGTGACACTAGGTACAAGTTCCGATGCTTCACTTCAGGTTTACTGTATCCCTCTGACCTTCGTACTGACGATGAAACACAGAAATTGCATCGGAATAAATACAAAAGGCACAATGCCAACATAAGTACAAGAAGACTGACTCTTCTTACTGACTATGTTTGGAACCATTCCTGTGACACTAGTTATAGATTGCGATGCTTCACTTCAGGTTTACTGTATCCCTTGGACCTTCGTATTGACGATGAAACACAGACATTGCATCGGAATTAAATACAAAAGGCACAATGCCGACTTAAGTACAAGAAGACTGACTCTTCGTACTGACTGTTTTGAACCATTCCTGTGACACTAGTTATAGATTCCGATGCTTCACTTCAGGTTTGCTGTATCCCTCTGACCTTCTTATTGACGATGAAATACAGAAATTGCATCGGAATTAAATACGAAGGGCACAATGCCAACATAAGTACAAAAAGACTGACTCTTCTTACTGACCATGATTTGAACCAATCCTGTGACACTAGTAATAGATTCCGATGCTTCACTTCAGGTTTACTGTATCCCTTGGACCTTCGTATTGACGATGAAACACAGAAATTGCATCGGAATTAAATAGAAAAGGCACAATGCCGACTTAAGTACAAGAAGACTGACTCTTCGTACTTACTATGTTTTGAACCATTCCTGTGACACTAGTTATAGATTACGATGATTCACTTCAGGTTTACTGTATCCCTCTGACCTTCTTATTGACGATGAGACACAGAAATTGCATAGGAATTAAATAGAAAAGGCACAATGCCGACTTAAGTACAAGAAGACCGACTCTTCTTACTGACTATGTTTTGAACCATTCCTGCGACACTAGTTATAGATTCCGATGCTTCACTTTAGGTTTACCGTATCCCTTGGACCTTCTTATTGACGAAGAACACAGAAATTGCATCGGAATTAAAGAGAAAAGGCACAATGCCGACTTAAGTACAAGAAGACTGACTCTTCGTACTGACTGTTTGGAACCATTCCTGTGACACTAGTTATAGATTCCGATGCTTCACTTCAGGTTTTTGTATCCCTCTGACCTTCTTATTGACGATGAAACACAGAAATTGCATCGGAATTAAATACGAAAGGCACAATGCCAACATAAGTACAAGAAGACTGACTCTTCTTACTGACCATGTTTTGAACCAATCCTGTGACACTACTTATGGATTCCGATGCTTCACTTCAGGTTTACTGTAACCCTTCGACCTACGTATTGACGATGAAATACAGAAATTGCATCGGAATTAAATACAAAAGGCACAATGCCGACTTAAGTAGAAGAAGACTGACTCTTCTTACTGACTATGTTTTGAACCATTCCTGTGACACTAGTTATAGATTCCGATGCTTCACTTCAGGTTTACTCTATCCCTAGGACCCTCTTATTGACAATGAAACACAGAAATTGCATCGGAATTAAATACAAAAGGCACAATGCCGACTTAAGTACAAGAAGACTGTCTCTTCTTACTGTCTATGTTTTGAACCATTCCTGTGACACTAGTTATAGATACTGTAGCACCACAGCTCTTATGCTGTATGGATTTATCATTATTATTTTTTTTGCTTATTTAATGTTACATTGTTGATCGCCTGTGAATGTGTTTAAATCGATAGCATAAAATTGTGTATTCTTTTCTTTGTCAAACCTTTGATGTCGTGATTTGATTCTATGCAAAGTAGTGTATCTGCAGTTTGAATGCTGTGACCCATTTGGAGGGAACAATACTTACTGTATATGATTGTAATTTTGTGTGAATAATTTTTGTAGAAGTGTCAATATGTGAAAATGTTCTGTTTTATTTAATACATTTGGTTGCTATTATGTAAACTGCTGATCCTCACTTAGGGCTCTTAGTTATTCTGTATGTAAGAGGTAGTGTGGTTCCCCTCAGGAACGGAAATTGGTAGCGCGCGAATAGTGGTTGGCATAGGTGGAAAAGGTGGAACTGATAGTCAGTCGGAGACGAGCAGCAGTCGGAGACGAGCAGCAGTCGGAGACGAGCCACCAGTCTGTGCACTGTCATTGTAAAGGTGCACATCGTGCTGTTTCAGAGAGCGGCTTTTCCTGCTTCTTTCCAATGCCTCGGATGGGTGGATAAATAGCTGGAACTATTCTGGAATTTGTATGAATCATCGCCATGAAGATACGATAAAGTCTGGCAATTCTACCTGCAATTCCACCTACCAACATGCAGTTGCCACCACATTGCGCAATCACTGTAACGTAATACTATATTGATGTATAGTGAAGGATCAGCCTAATGGATTTGTTAGTGTGCTGAAATATAAGGTAATTAATATCGGAATTTATTTACCTACCTTGATTTTACTCCTCATCATTACACCTCTCAGGCTCCTTTCCGTTTGAACTAAAGTAATCACCGAGTGTCCCTACTGAAAGAACTTTTATGACCAATGTTATGCTAATTAAAACCTCTTGAACTTAGTAAAAGGATATTTAAAGCTATTGTGGTAACAGAGTGAGTTAAAACAAATGTTATTTGTCCAATAATAATTTTTCTATTGAAACTGCTATTTAAAGTGCTGTTACCAACTTCTAACTTTAGGCTGAGTCTTATAAAGTAAATGATCACGTTGTTGTCTGTGGTAAATTCAAAAAGGTGAGTCAGTTTCTTGCAATTTTGTCAACATTGTGTTTCGTTGTAGTAAAAGTGAGAAAGCTGCAGTTGAGAAACGTTACATTCTCATGTATGCCAAGTGTTTGTCTCTATTGTGTGCATATTAACAGTATAAAGACCACTCAGTTTGTGTAAACCTTGAAAGTGATAGTGTTTTTCTGTACGTGTTATAATTTTGCAAATAGTTTTTGGTGCTGCCCTAGTTGTTAGCTTCAATCTTAAAGCATATGTGTGTCAGAGTTCATTGCACTCGCGTGTGACCTAGTCTAGGTTGTGTTTGTCCGTTATAGTTACTTTAACTACTTTCATAAACGAGAACGTTATTCTTTCTCTTGCCTAATTAGGCTGGCGACCGTTTCCCTTACTCTGTAAACAAAATAGCTGGCAAAATTTTGTTTGTTACTATTCCAATTTTTACGTAATTTTGACTAATTTCCGATAAGCCACCTCCGTTAGGAACGACACGCTCAAACTAACAAAATTCCTCTCAGAGGGTAACACTGCTCTGTTGCTTTGTGCCATAGTTGCTTTTACAAAATTGTTTTATGTTATAACCTGCTTTTAGCATAGAGGTTATGGTACGGTAGCAAACAGGTAGGAGTGTTATAATACCAATGCTTCACTTCAGGTATACTGTATCCCTTGGACCTTTTTATTGACGAAGAAACACAGAAATTGCATCGGAATTAAATACAAATGGCACAATGCCGACTTAAGTACAAGAAGACTGACTCTTCGTACTGACTGTTTTGAACCATTCCTGTGACACTAGTTATAGATTCCGATGCTTCACTTCAGGTTTACTGTATCCCTCTGACCTTCTTATTGACGATGAAATACAGAAATTGCATCGGAATTAAATACGAAGGGCACAATGCCAACATAAGTACAAAAAGACTGACTCTTCTTACTGACCATGATTTGAACCAATCCTGTGACACTAGTAATAGATTCCGATGCTTCACTTCAGGTTTACTGTATCCCTTGGACCTTCGTATTGACGATGAAACACAGAAATTGCATCGGAATTAAATACAAAAGGCACAATGCCGACATAAGTGCAAGAAGACCGACTCTTCTTACTGACTATGTTTTGAACCATTCCTGTGACACTAGTTATAGATTCCGATGCTTCACTTCAGGTTTACTCTATCCCTAGGACCTTCTTATTGACGATGAAACACAGAAATAGCATCGGAACTAAATACAAAAGGCACATTGCCGACTTAAGTACAAGAAGACTGTCTCTTCCTACTGTCTATGTTTGAACGATTCCTGTGACATTAGTTATAGATTCCGATGCTTCACTTCAGGTTTACTATTTCCTTTGGACGTTCTTATTGGCGACGAAATACAGAAATTGCATTGGAATTAAACAGAAAAGGCACATTGTCGACTTAAGTACAAGAAGACTGACTCTTCTTACTGACTATGTTTGAACCATTCCTGTGACACTAGTTATAGATTCCGATGCTTCACTTCAGGTTTACTGCATCCCTCTGACCTTCTTATTGACGATGAAACACAGAAATTGCATCGGAATTAAATAGAAAAGGCACAATGCCGACTTAAGTACAAGAAGACTGACTCTTCTTACTGATTATGATTTGAACCATTCCTGTGACGCTAGTTACAGATTCCAAAGCTTCACTCCAGGTTTACTGTATCCCTTGGACCTTCGTATTGACGATGAAACACAGATATTGCATCGGAATTAAAAACAAAAGGCACAATGCCGACTTAAGTCCAAGAAGGCTGACTCTTCCTACTATCTATGCTTTGCACCATTCCTGTGACACTAGGTACAAGTTCCGATGCTTCACTTCAGGTTTACTGTATCCCTCTGACCTTCGTACTGACGATGAAACACAGAAATTGCATCGGAATAAATACAAAAGGCACAATGCCAACATAAGTACAAGAAGACTGACTCTTCTTACTGACTATGTTTGGAACCATTCCTGTGACACTAGTTATAGATTGCGATGCTTCACTTCAGGTTTACTGTATCCCTTGGACCTTCGTATTGACGATGAAACACAGATATTGCATCGGAATTAAATACAAAAGGCACAATGCCGACTTAAGTACAAGAAGACTGACTCTTCGTACTTACTATGTTTTGAACCATTCCTGTGACACTAGTTATAGATTACGATGATTCACTTCAGGTTTACTGTATCCCTCTGACCTTCTTATTGACGATGAGACACAGAAATTGCATAGGAATTAAATAGAAAAGGCACAATGCCGACTTAAGTACAAGAAGGCCGACTCTTCTTACTGACTATGTTTTGAACCATTCCTGCGACACTAGTTATAGATTCCGATGCTTCACATCAGGTTTACTGCATCCCTCTGACCTTCTTATTGACGATGAAACACAGAAATTGCATCGGAATTAAATAGAAAATTCACAATGCCGACTTAAGTACATGAAGACTGACTCTTCGTACTGTCGATGTTTTGAACCTTTCCTGTGACACTAGTTATAAATTCCGATGCTTCACTTCTGGTTTACTGTAACCCTTGGACGTTCTTATTGTCGATGAAACACAGAAATTGCATCGGAATTAAATAGAAAAGGCACAATGCCAACTTAAGTACAAGAAGACTGACTCTTCTTACTGACTATGATTCGAACCATTCCTGTGACGCTAGTTACAGATTCCAAAGCTTCACTTCTGGTTTACAGTATCCCTTGGACCTTCTTATTGACGATGAAACACAGATATTGCATCGGAATTAAAAACAAAAGGCACAATGCCGACTTAAGTACAAGAAGACTGACTCTTCCGACTATCTATGCTTTGCACCATTCCTGTGACACTAGGTACAAGTTCCGATGCTTCACTTCAGGTTTACTGTATCCCTCTGACCTTCGTACTGACGATGAAACACAGAAATTGCATCGGAATAAATACAAAAGGCACAATGCCAACATAAGTACAAGAAGACTGACTCTTCCTACTGACTATGTTTTGAAACATTCCTGTGACACTACTTATAGATTCCGATGCTTCACTTCAGGTTTACTGTATCCCTTGGACCTTCGTATTGACGATGAAACACAGAAATCGCATCGGAATTAAATACAAAAGGCACAATGCCGACTTAAGTACAATAAAACTGACTCTTATTACTGACTATGTTTGGAACCATTCCTGTGACACTAGTTATAGATTGCGATGCTTCACTTCAGGTTTACTCTATCCCTAGGACCTTCTTATTGACGATGAAACACAGAAATTGCATCGGAACTAAATACAAAAGGCACAATGCCGACTTAAGTACAAGAAGACTGACTGTTCCTACTGTCTATGTTTGAACGATTCCTGTGACATTAGTTACAGATTCTGATGCTTCACTTCAGGTTTACTATATCCTTTGGACCTTCTTATTGGCGACGAAATACAGAAATTGCATTGGAATTAAATAGAAAAGGCACATTGCCGACTTAAGTACAAGAAGACTGACTCTTCTTACTCTCTATGTTTTGAACCATTCCTGTGACACTAGTTATAGATTCCGATGCTTCACTTCAGGTTTACTGTATCCGCTGGACCTTCTTATTGACGATGAAACACAGAAAATGCATCGGAATTAAATACAAAAGGCATAATGCCGACTTAAGTACAAGGAGATTTACTCTTCTTACTGACTGTTTTGAACCATTCCTGTGACACTAGTTATAGATTCCGATGCTTCACTTCAGGTTTACTGTACCCCCCTGACCTTCTTATTGACGATGAAGCGCAGAAATTGCATCGGAATTAAATACAAAAGGCACAATGCTGACTTAAGTACAAGAAGACTGACTCTTCTTACTGTCTATGTTTTGAACCATTCCTGTGACACTAGTTATAGATTCCGATGCTTCACTTCAGGTTTACTGTATCCCTTGCACCTTCTTATTGACGATGAAACACAGATATTGCATCGGAATTAAATACAAAAGGCACAATGCCGACTTAAGTACTAGAAGACTCACCCTTATTACTGTCTGTGTTTAGAACCATTCCTATGACACTAGTTATAGATTACGATGATTCACTTCAGGTTTACTGTATCCCTCTGACCTTCTTATTGACGATGAGACACAGAAATTGCATCGGAATTAAATACAAAAGGCACAATGCCGACTTAAGTACAAGAAGACTGACTCTTCTTACTGACTATGATTGGAGCCATTCCTGTGACACTAGTTATAGATTCCGATGCCTCACTTCCGGTTTACTGTATCCCTCTGACCTTCTTATTGACGATGAAACACAGATATTGCATCGGAATTAAATACAAAAGGCACAATGCCGACTTAAGTACAAGAAGACTGGCTCTTCTTACTGACTATGTTTGGAGCCATTCCTGTGACACTAGTTATAGATTCCGATGCCTCACTTCCGGTTTACTGTATCCCTCTGACCTTCTTATTGACGATGAAGCACATATATTGCATCGGAATTAAATAGAAAAGGCACAATGCCGACTTAAGTAGAAGAGGACCGACTCTTCTTACTGACTATGTTTTGAACCATTCCTGTGACACTACTTATAGATTCCGATTCTTCACTTCAGGTTTACTGCATCCCTCTGACCTTCTTATTGACGATGAAACACAGAAATTGCATCGGAATTAAATAGAAAAGGCACAATACCGACTTAAGTACAAGAAGACTGACTCTTCGTACTGTCGATGATTTGAACCATTCCTGTGACACTAGTTATAGATTCCGATGCTTCACTTCAGGTTTACTGTAACCCTTGGACGTTCTTATTGTCGATGAAACACAGAAATTGCATCGGAATTAAATAGAAAAGGCACAATGCCAACGTAAGTACAAGAAGACTGACTCTTCTTACTGACTATGATTTGAGCCATTCCTGTGACGCTAGTTACAGATTCCAAAGCTTCACTTCTGGTTTACAGTATCCCTTGGACCTTCTTATTGACGATGAAACACAGATATTGCATCGGAATTAAAAACAAAAGGCACAATGCCGACTTAAGTACAAGAAGACTGACTCTTCCTACTATCTATGCTTTGCACCATTCCTGTGACACTAGGTACAAGTTCCGATGCTTCACTTCAGGTTTACTGTATCCCTCTGACCTTCGTACTGACGATGAAACACAGAAATTGCATCGGAATAAATACAAAAGGCACAATGCCAACATAAGTACAAGAAGACTGACTCTTCTTACTGACTATGTTTTGAACCATTCCTGTGACACTACTTATAGATTCCGATGCTTCACTTCAGGTTTACTGTATCCCTTGAACCTTCGTATTGACGATGAAACACAGAAATCGCATCGGAATTAAATACAAAAGGCACAATGCCGACTTAAGTACAAGAAAACTGACTCTTATTACTGACTATGTTTGGAACCATTCCTGTGACACTAGTTATAGATTGCGATGCTTCACTTCAGGTTTACTCTATCCCTAGGACCTTCTTATTGACGATGAAACACAGAAATTGCATCGGAACTAAATACAAAAGGCACAATGCCGACTTAAGTACAAGAAGACTGACTGTTCCTACTGTCTATGTTTGAACGATTCCTGTGACATTAGTTACAGATTCCGATGCTTCACTTCAGGTTTACTATATCCTTTGGACCTTCTTATTGGCGACGAAATACAGAAATTGCATTGGAATTAAATAGAAAAGGCACATTGCCGACTTAAGTACAAGAAGACTGACTCTTCTTACTCTCTATGTTTTGAACCATTCCTGTGACACTAGTTATAGATTCCGATGCTTCACTTCAGGTTTACTGTATCCGCTGGACCTTCTTATTGACGATGAAACACAGAAAATGCATCGGAATTAAATACAAAAGGCATAATGCCGACTTAAGTACAAGGAGATTTACTCTTCTTACTGACTGCTTTGAACCATTCCTGTGACACTAGTTATAGATTCCGATGCTTCACTTCAGGTTTACTGTACCCCCCTGACCTTCTTATTGACGATGAAGCGCAGAAATTGCATCGGAATTAAATACAAAAGGCACAATGCTGACTTAAGTACAAGAAGACTGACTCTTCCTACTGTCTATGCTTTGAACCATTCCTGTGACACTAGTTATAGATTCCGATGCTTCACTTCAGGTTTACTGTATCCCTTGCACCTTCTTATTGACGATGAAACACATATATTGCAGCGGAATTAAATACAAAAGGCACAATGCCGACTTAAGTACTAGAAGACTCACCCTTATTACTGTCTGTGTTTAGAACCATTCCTATGACACTAGTTATAGATTACGATGATTCACTTCAGGTTTACTGTATCCCTCTGACCTTCTTATTGACGATGAGACACAGAAATTGCATCGGAATTAAATACAAAAGGCACAATGCCGACTTAAGTACAAGAAGACTGACTCTTCGTACTGACTATGCTTGAACCATTCCTGTGACACTAGTTATAGATTACGATGATTCACTTCAGGTTTACTGTATCCCTTGGAACTTCTTATTGACGATGAAACACAGAAATTGCATCGGAATTAAATAGAAAAGGCACAATGCCGACTTAAGTACAAGAAGACTGACTCTTCTTACTGACTATGATTGGAGCCATTCCTGTGACACTAGTTATAGATTCCGATGCCTCACTTCCGGTTTACTGTATCCCTGTGACCTTCTTATTGACGATGAAATACAGAAATTGCATCGGAATTAAAGAGAAAAGGCACAATGCCGACTTTAGTACAAGAAGACCGACTCTTCTTACTGACTATGTTTTGAACCATTCCTGTGACACTAATTATAGACTCCGATGGTTCACTTCAGGTTTACTGCATCCTACTGACCTTCTTATTGACGATGAAACACAGAAATTGCATCGGAATTAAATAGAAAAGGCACAATGCCGACTTAAGTACAAGAAGACTGACTCTTCTTACTGACTATGTTTGGAGCCTTTCCTGTGACACTAGTTATAGATTCCGATGCCTCACTTCCGGTTTACTGTATCCCTCTGACCTTCTTATTAATGATGAAACACAGAAATTGCATCGGAATTAAATAGAAAAGGCACAATGCCGACTTAAGTACAAGAAGACTGACTCTTCGTACTGTCGATGATTTGAACCATTCCTGTGACACTAGTTATAGATTCCGATGCTTCACTTCAGGTTTACTGTATCCCTTGGACGTTCTTATTGTCGATGAAACACAGAAATTGCATCGGAATTAAATAGAAAAGGCACAATGCCAACTTAAGTACAAGAAGACTGACTCTTCTTACTGACTATGATTTGACCCATTCCTGTGGCGCTAGTTACAGATTCCAAAGCTTCATTTCAGGTTTACTGTATCCCTTGGACCTTCTTATTGACGATGAAACACAGATATTGCATCGGAATTAAATACAAAAGGCACAATGCCGACTTAAGTACAAGAAGACTGACTCTTCTTACTGACTATGTTTGGAGCCATTCCTGTGACACTAGTTATAGATTCCGATGCCTCACTTCCGGTTTACTGTATCCCTCTGACCTTCTTATTGACGATGAAACACATATATTGCATCGGAATTAAATAGAAAAGGCACAATGCCGACTTAAGTAGAAGAAGACCGACTCTTCTTACTGACTATGTTTTGAACCATTCCTGTGACACTAGTTATAGATTCCGATGCTTCACTTCAGGTTTACTGCATCCCTCTGACCTTCTTATTGACGATGAAACACAGAAATTGCATCGGAATTAAATAGAAAAGGCACAATGCCAGCTTAAGTACAAGAAGACTGACCCTTCTTACTGACTATGATTTGAATCATTCCTGTGACGCTAGTTACAGATGCCAAAGCTTCACTTCTGGTTTACTGTATCCCTTGGACCTTCTTATTGACGATGAAACACAGATATTGCATCGGAATTAAAAACAAAAGGCACAATGCCGACTTAAGTACAAGAAGACTGACTCTTCCTACTATCTATGTTTTGCACCATTCCTGTGACACTAGTTACAAGTTCCGATGCTTCACTTCAAGTTTACTGTATCCCTCTGACCTTCATACTGACGATGAAACACAGAAATTGCATCGGAATAAATACAAAAGGCACAATGCCAACATAAGTACAAGAAGACTGACTCTTCTTACTGACTATGCTTTGAACCATTCCTGTGACACTACTTATAGATTCCGATGCTTCACTTCAGGTTTACTGTATCCCTTGGACCTTCGTATTGACGATGAAACACAGAAATTGCATCGGAATTAAATACAAAAGGCACAATGCCGACTTAAGTGCAAGAAGACTGACTCTTATTACTGACTATGTTTGTAACCATTCCTGTGACACTAGTTATAGATTGCGATCCTTCACTTCAGGTTTACTCTATCCCTAGGACCTTCTTATTGACGATGAAACACAGAAATTGCATCGGAACTAAATACAAAAGGCACAATGCCGACTTAAGTACAAGAAGACTGACTCTTCCTACTGCCTATGTTTGAACGATTGGTGTGACATTAGTTATAGATTCCGATGCTTCACTTCAGGTTTACTATATCCTTTGCACCTTCTTATTGGCGACGAAATACAGAAATTGCATTGGAATTAAATACAAAAGGCATAATGCCGACTTAAGTACAAGAAGATTTACTCTTCTTACTGACTGTTTTGAACCATTCCTGTGACACTAGTTATAGATTCCGATGCTTCACTTCAGGTTTACTGTAATCCCCTGACCTTCTTATTGACGATGAAGCGCAGAAATTGCATCGGAATTAAATACAAACGGCACAATGCTGACTTAAGTACAAGAAGACTGACTCTTCTTACTCTCTATGTTTTGAACCATTCCTGTGACACTAGTTATAGATTCCGAGGCTTCACTTCAGGTTTACTGTATCCCTTGCACCTTCTTATTGACGATGAAACACAGATATTACATCGGAATTAAATACAAAAGGCACAATGCCGACTTAAGTACAAGAAGACTGACCATTCTTACTGTCTGTGTTTAGAACTATTCCTGTGACACTAGTTATAGATTACGATGATTCACTTCAGGTTTACTGTATCCCTCTGACCTTCTTATTGACGAAGAGACACAGAAATTGAATCGGAATTAAATACAAAAGGCACAATGCCGACTTAAGTACAAGAAGACTGACTCTTCGTACTGACTATGCTTGAACCATTCCTGTGACACTAGTAATAGATTCCGATGCTTCACTTCAGGTTTACTCTATCCCTAGGACCTTCTTATTGACGATGAAACACAGAAATAGCATCGGAACTAAATACAAAAGGCACATTGCCGACTTAAGTACAAGAAGACTGTCTCTTCCTACTGTCTATGTTTGAACGATTCCTGTGACATTAGTTATAGATTCCGATGCTTCACTTCAGGTTTACTATTTCCTTTGGACGTTCTTATTGGCGACGAAATACAGAAATTGCATTGGAATTAAACAGAAAAGGCACATTGTCGACTTAAGTACAAGAAGACTGACTCTTCTTACTGACTATGTTTGAACCATTCCTGTGACACTAGTTATAGATTCCGATGCTTCACTTCAGGTTTACTGCATCCCTCTGACCTTCTTATTGACGATGAAACACAGAAATTGCATCGGAATTAAATAGAAAAGGCACAATGCCGACTTAAGTACAAGAAGACTGACTCTTCTTACTGATTATGATTTGAACCATTCCTGTGACGCTAGTTACAGATTCCAAAGCTTCACTCCAGGTTTACTGTATCCCTTGGACCTTCGTATTGACGATGAAACACAGATATTGCATCGGAATTAAAAACAAAAGGCACAATGCCGACTTAAGTCCAAGAAGGCTGACTCTTCCTACTATCTATGCTTTGCACCATTCCTGTGACACTAGGTACAAGTTCCGATGCTTCACTTCAGGTTTACTGTATCCCTCTGACCTTCGTACTGACGATGAAACACAGAAATTGCATCGGAATAAATACAAAAGGCACAATGCCAACATAAGTACAAGAAGACTGACTCTTCTTACTGACTATGTTTGGAACCATTCCTGTGACACTAGTTATAGATTGCGATGCTTCACTTCAGGTTTACTGTATCCCTTGGACCTTCGTATTGACGATGAAACACAGATATTGCATCGGAATTAAATACAAAAGGCACAATGCCGACTTAAGTACAAGAAGACTGACTCTTCGTACTTACTATGTTTTGAACCATTCCTGTGACACTAGTTATAGATTACGATGATTCACTTCAGGTTTACTGTATCCCTCTGACCTTCTTATTGACGATGAGACACAGAAATTGCATAGGAATTAAATAGAAAAGGCACAATGCCGACTTAAGTACATGAAGACTGACTCTTCGTACTGTCGATGTTTTGAACCATTCCTGTGACACTAGTTATAGATTCCGATGCTTCACTTCTGGTTTACTGTAACCCTTGGACGTTCTTATTGTCGATGAAACACAGAAATTGCATCGGAATTAAATAGAAAAGGCACAATGCCAACTTAAGTACAAGAAGACTGACTCTTCTTACTGACTATGATTCGAACCATTCCTGTGACGCTAGTTACAGATTCCAAAGCTTCACTTCTGGTTTACAGTATCCCTTGGACCTTCTTATTGACGATGAAACACAGATATTGCATCGGAATTAAAAACAAAAGGCACAATGCCGACTTAAGTACAAGAAGACTGACTCTTCCGACTATCTATGCTTTGCACCATTCCTGTGACACTAGGTACAAGTTCCGATGCTTCACTTCAGGTTTACTGTATCCCTCTGACCTTCGTACTGACGATGAAACACAGAAATTGCATCGGAATAAATACAAAAGGCACAATGCCAACATAAGTACAAGAAGACTGACTCTTCTTACTGACTATGTTTTGAAACATTCCTGTGACACTACTTATAGATTCCGATGCTTCACTTCAGGTTTACTGTATCCCTTGGACCTTCGTATTGACGATGAAACACAGAAATCGCATCGGAATTAAATACAAAAGGCACAATGCCGACTTAAGTACAATAAAACTGACTCTTATTACTGACTATGTTTGGAACCATTCCTGTGACACTAGTTATAGATTGCGATGCTTCACTTCAGGTTTACTCTATCCCTAGGACCTTCTTATTGACGATGAAACACAGAAATTGCATCGGAACTAAATACAAAAGGCACAATGCCGACTTAAGTACAAGAAGACTGACTGTTCCTACTGTCTATGTTTGAACGATTCCTGTGACATTAGTTACAGATTCTGATGCTTCACTTCAGGTTTACTATATCCTTTGGACCTTCTTATTGGCGACGAAATACAGAAATTGCATTGGAATTAAATAGAAAAGGCACATTGCCGACTTAAGTACAAGAAGACTGACTCTTCTTACTCTCTATGTTTGAACCATTCCTGTGACACTAGTTATAGATTCCGATGCTTCACTTCAGGTTTACTGTATCCGCTGGACCTTCTTATTGACGATGAAACACAGAAAATGCATCGGAATTAAATACAAAAGGCATAATGCCGACTTAAGTACAAGGAGATTTACTCTTCTTACTGACTGTTTTGAACCATTCCTGTGACACTAGTTATAGATTCCGATGCTTCACTTCAGGTTTACTGTACCCCCCTGACCTTCTTATTGACGATGAAGCGCAGAAATTGCATCGGAATTAAATACAAAAGGCACAATGCTGACTTAAGTACAAGAAGACTGACTCTTCTTACTGTCTATGTTTTGAACCATTCCTGTGACACTAGTTATAGATTCCGATGCTTCACTTCAGGTTTACTGTATCCCTTGCACCTTCTTATTGACGATGAAACACAGATATTGCATCGGAATTAAATACAAAAGGCACAATGCCGACTTAAGTACTAGAAGACTCACCCTTATTACTGTCTGTGTTTAGAACCATTCCTATGACACTAGTTATAGATTACGATGATTCACTTCAGGTTTACTGTATCCCTCTGACGTTCTTATTGACGATGAGACACAGAAATTGCATCGGAATTAAATACAAAAGGCACAATGCCGACTTAAGTACAAGAAGACTGACTCTTCTTACTGACTATGATTGGAGCCATTCCTGTGACACTAGTTATAGATTCCGATGCCTCACTTCCGGTTTACTGTATCCCTCTGACCTTCTTATTGACGATGAAACACAGATATTGCATCGGAATTAAATACAAAAGGCACAATGCCGACTTAAGTACAAGAAGACTGGCTCTTCTTACTGACTATGTTTGGAGCCATTCCTGTGACACTAGTTATAGATTCCGATGCCTCACTTCCGGTTTACTGTATCCCTCTGACCTTCTTATTGACGATGAAGCACATATATTGCATCGGAATTAAATAGAAAAGGCACAATGCCGACTTAAGTAGAAGAGGACCGACTCTTCTTACTGACTATGTTTTGAACCATTCCTGTGACACTACTTATAGATTCCGATTCTTCACTTCAGGTTTACTGCATCCCTCTGACCTTCTTATTGACGATGAAACACAGAAATTGCATCGGAATTAAATAGAAAAGGCACAATGCCGACTTAAGTACAAGAAGACTGACTCTTCGTACTGTCGATGATTTGAACCATTCCTGTGACACTAGTTATAGATTCCGATGCTTCACTTCAGGTTTACTGTAACCCTTGGACGTTCTTATTGTCGATGAAACACAGAAATTGCATCGGAATTAAATAGAAAAGGCACAATGCCAACGTAAGTACAAGAAGACTGACTCTTCTTACTGACTATGATTTGAGCCATTCCTGTGACGCTAGTTACAGATTCCAAAGCTTCACTTCTGGTTTACAGTATCCCTTGGACCTTCTTATTGACGATGAAACACAGATATTGCATCGGAATTAAAAACAAAAGGCACAATGCCGACTTAAGTACAAGAAGACTGACTCTTCCTACTATCTATGCTTTGCACCATTCCTGTGACACTAGGTACAAGTTCCGATGCTTCACTTCAGGTTTACTGTATCCCTCTGACCTTCGTACTGACGATGAAACACAGAAATTGCATCGGAATAAATACAAAAGGCACAATGCCAACATAAGTACAAGAAGACTGACTCTTCTTACTGACTATGTTTTGAACCATTCCTGTGACACTACTTATAGATTCCGATGCTTCACTTCAGGTTTACTGTATCCCTTGAACCTTCGTATTGACGATGAAACACAGAAATCGCATCGGAATTAAATACAAAAGGCACAATGCCGACTTAAGTACAAGAAAACTGACTCTTATTACTGACTATGTTTGGAACCATTCCTGTGACACTAGTTATAGATTGCGATGCTTCACTTCAGGTTTACTCTATCCCTAGGACCTTCTTATTGACGATGAAACACAGAAATTGCATCGGAACTAAATACAAAAGGCACAATGCCGACTTAAGTACAAGAAGACTGACTGTTCCTACTGTCTATGTTTGAACGATTCCTGTGACATTAGTTACAGATTCCGATGCTTCACTTCAGGTTTACTATATCCTTTGGACCTTCTTATTGGCGACGAAATACAGAAATTGCATTGGAATTAAATAGAAAAGGCACATTGCCGACTTAAGTACAAGAAGACTGACTCTTCTTACTCTCTATGTTTTGAACCATTCCTGTGACACTAGTTATAGATTCCGATGCTTCACTTCAGGTTTACTGTATCCGCTGGACCTTCTTATTGACGATGAAACACAGAAAATGCATCGGAATTAAATACAAAAGGCATAATGCCGACTTAAGTACAAGGAGATTTACTCTTCTTACTGACTGCTTTGAACCATTCCTGTGACACTAGTTATAGATTCCGATGCTTCACTTCAGGTTTACTGTACCCCCCTGACCTTCTTATTGACGATGAAGCGCAGAAATTGCATCGGAATTAAATACAAAAGGCACAATGCTGACTTAAGTACAAGAAGACTGACTCTTCTTACTGTCTATGCTTTGAACCATTCCTGTGACACTAGTTATAGATTCCGATGCTTCACTTCAGGTTTACTGTATCCCTTGCACCTTCTTATTGACGATGAAACACATATATTGCATCGGAATTAAATACAAAAGGCACAATGCCGACTTAAGTACTAGAAGACTCACCCTTATTACTGTCTGTGTTTAGAACCATTCCTATGACACTAGTTATAGATTACGATGATTCACTTCAGGTTTACTGTATCCCTCTGACCTTCTTATTGACGATGAGACACAGAAATTGCATCGGAATTAAATACAAAAGGCACAATGCCGACTTAAGTACAAGAAGACTGACTCTTCGTACTGACTATGCTTGAACCATTCCTGTGACACTAGTTATAGATTACGATGATTCACTTCAGGTTTACTGTATCCCTTGGAACTTCTTATTGACGATGAAACACAGAAATTGCATCGGAATTAAATAGAAAAGGCACAATGCCGACTTAAGTACAAGAAGACTGACTCTTCTTACTGACTATGATTGGAGCCATTCCTGTGACACTAGTTATAGATTCCGATGCCTCACTTCCGGTTTACTGTATCCCTGTGACCTTCTTATTGACGATGAAATACAGAAATTGCATCGGAATTAAAGAGAAAAGGCACAATGCCGACTTTAGTACAAGAAGACCGACTCTTCTTACTGACTATGTTTTGAACCATTCCTGTGACACTAATTATAGACTCCGATGGTTCACTTCAGGTTTACTGCATCCTACTGACCTTCTTATTGACGATGAAACACAGAAATTGCATCGGAATTAAATAGAAAAGGCACAATGCCGACTTAAGTACAAGAAGACTGACTCTTCTTACTGACTATGTTTGGAGCCTTTCCTGTGACACTAGTTATAGATTCCGATGCCTCACTTCCGGTTTACTGTATCCCTCTGACCTTCTTATTAATGATGAAACACAGAAATTGCATCGGAATTAAATAGAAAAGGCACAATGCCGACTTAAGTACAAGAAGACTGACTCTTCGTACTGTCGATGATTTGAACCATTCCTGTGACACTAGTTATAGATTCCGATGCTTCACTTCAGGTTTACTGTATCCCTTGGACGTTCTTATTGTCGATGAAACACAGAAATTGCATCGGAATTAAATAGAAAAGGCACAATGCCAACTTAAGTACAAGAAGACTGACTCTTCTTACTGACTATGATTTGACCCATTCCTGTGGCGCTAGTTACAGATTCCAAAGCTTCATTTCAGGTTTACTGTATCCCTTGGACCTTCTTATTGACGATGAAACACAGATATTGCATCGGAATTAAATACAAAAGGCACAATGCCGACTTAAGTACAAGAAGACTGACTCTTCTTACTGACTATGTTTGGAGCCATTCCTGTGACACTAGTTATAGATTCCGATGCCTCACTTCCGGTTTACTGTATCCCTCTGACCTTCTTATTGACGATGAAACACATATATTGCATCGGAATTAAATAGAAAAGGCACAATGCCGACTTAAGTAGAAGAAGACCGACTCTTCTTACTGACTATGTTTTGAACCATTCCTGTGACACTAGTTATAGATTCCGATGCTTCACTTCAGGTTTACTGCATCCCTCTGACCTTCTTATTGACGATGAAACACAGAAATTGCATCGGAATTAAATAGAAAAGGCACAATGCCAGCTTAAGTACAAGAAGACTGACCCTTCTTACTGACTATGATTTGAATCATTCCTGTGACGCTAGTTACAGATTCCAAAGCTTCACTTCTGGTTTACTGTATCCCTTGGACCTTCTTATTGACGATGAAACACAGATATTGCATCGGAATTAAAAACAAAAGGCACAATGCCGACTTAAGTACAAGAAGACTGACTCTTCCTACTATCTATGTTTTGCACCATTCCTGTGACACTAGTTACAAGTTCCGATGCTTCACTTCAAGTTTACTGTATCCCTCTGACCTTCGTACTGACGATGAAACACAGAAATTGCATCGGAATAAATACAAAAGGCACAATGCCAACATAAGTACAAGAAGACTGACTCTTCTTACTGACTATGCTTTGAACCATTCCTGTGACACTACTTATAGATTCCCGATGCTTCACTTCAGGTTTACTGTATCCCTTGGACCTTCGTATTGACGATGAAACACAGAAATTGCATCGGAATTAAATACAAAAGGCACAATGCCGACTTAAGTGCAAGAAGACTGACTCTTATTACTGACTATGTTTGTAACCATTCCTGTGACACTAGTTATAGATTGCGATCCTTCACTTCAGGTTTACTCTATCCCTAGGACCTTCTTATTGACGATGAAACACAGAAATTGCATCGGAACTAAATACAAAAGGCACAATGCCGACTTAAGTACAAGAAGACTGACTCTTCCTACTGCCTATGTTTGAACGATTGGTGTGACATTAGTTATAGATTCCGATGCTTCACTTCAGGTTTACTATATCCTTTGCACCTTCTTATTGGCGACGAAATACAGAAATCGCATTGGAATTAAATACAAAAGGCATAATGCCGACTTAAGTACAAGAAGATTTACTCTTCTTACTGACTGTTTTGAACCATTCCTGTGACACTAGTTATAGATTCCGATGCTTCACTTCAGGTTTACTGTAACCCCCTGACCTTCTTATTGACGATGAAGCGCAGAAATTGCATCGGAATTAAATACAAACGGCACAATGCTGACTTAAGTACAAGAAGACTGACTCTTCTTACTCTCTATGTTTTGAACCATTCCTGTGACACTAGTTATAGATTCCGAGGCTTCACTTCAGGTTTACTGTATCCCTTGCACCTTCTTATTGACGATGAAACACAGATATTACATCGGAATTAAATACAAAAGGCACAATGCCGACTTAAGTACAAGAAGACTGACCATTCTTACTGTCTGTGTTTAGAACTATTCCTGTGACACTAGTTATAGATTACGATGATTCACTTCAGGTTTACTGTATCCCTCTGACCTTCTTATTGACGATGAGACACAGAAATTGAATCGGAATTAAATACAAAAGGCACAATGCCGACTTAAGTACAAGAAGACTGACTCTTCGTACTGACTATGCTTGAACCATTCCTGTGACACTAGTTATAGATTACGATGATTCACTTCAGGTTTACTGTATCCCTTGGACCTTCCTTTTGACGATGAAACACAGAAATTGCATCGGAATTAAATAGAAAAGGCACAATGCCGACTTAAGTACAAGAAGACTGACTCTTCTTACTGACTATGTTTTGAACCATTCCTGTGACACTAGTTATAGATTCCGATGCCTCACTTCAGGTTTACTGTATCCCTCTGACCTTCTTATTGACGATGAGACACAGAAATTGCATAGGAATTAAATAGAAAAGGCACAATGCCGACTTAAGTACATGAAGACTGACTCTTCGTACTGTCGATGTTTTGAACCATTCCTGTGACACTAGTTATAGATTCCGATGCTTCACTTCTGGTTTACTGTAACCCTTGGACGTTCTTATTGTCGATGAAACACAGAAATTGCATCGGAATTAAATAGAAAAGGCACAATGCCAACTTAAGTACAAGAAGACTGACTCTTCTTACTGACTATGATTCGAACCATTCCTGTGACGCTAGTTACAGATTCCAAAGCTTCACTTCTGGTTTACAGTATCCCCTTGGACCTTCTTATTGACGATGAAACACAGATATTGCATCGGAATTAAAAACAAAAGGCACAATGCCGACTTAAGTACAAGAAGACTGACTCTTCCGACTATCTATGCTTTGCACCATTCCTGTGACACTAGGTACAAGTTCCGATGCTTCACTTCAGGTTTACTGTATCCCTCTGACCTTCGTACTGACGATGAAACACAGAAATTGCATCGGAATAAATACAAAAGGCACAATGCCAACATAAGTACAAGAAGACTGACTCTTCTTACTGACTATGTTTTGAAAACATTCCTGTGACACTACTTATAGATTCCGATGCTTCACTTCAGGTTTACTGTATCCCTTGGACCTTCGTATTGACGATGAAACACAGAAATCGCATCGGAATTAAATACAAAAGGCACAATGCCGACTTAAGTACAATAAAACTGACTCTTATTACTGACTATGTTTGGAACCATTCCTGTGACACTAGTTATAGATTGCGATGCTTCACTTCAGGTTTACTCTATCCCTAGGACCTTCTTATTGACGATGAAACACAGAAATTGCATCGGAACTAAATACAAAAGGCACAATGCCGACTTAAGTACAAGAAGACTGACTGTTCCTACTGTCTATGTTTGAACGATTCCTGTGACATTAGTTACAGATTCTGATGCTTCACTTCAGGTTTACTATATCCTTTGGACCTTCTTATTGGCGACCGAAATACAGAAAATTGCATTGGAATTAAATAGAAAAGGCACATTGCCGACTTAAGTACAAGAAGACTGACTCTTCTTACTCTCTATGTTTTGAACCATTCCTGTGACACTAGTTATAGATTCCGATGCTTCACTTCAGGTTTTACTGTATCCGCTGGACCTTCTTATTGACGATGAAACACAGAAAATGCATCGGAATTAAATACAAAAGGCATAATGCCGACTTAAGTACAAGGAGATTTACTCTTCTTACTGACTGTTTTGAACCATTCCTGTGACACTAGTTATAGATTCCGATGCTTCACTTCAGGTTTACTGTACCCCCCTGACCTTCTTATTGAGAGAATGAAGCGCAGAAATTGCATCGGAATTAAATACAAAAGGCACAATGCTGACTTAAGTACAAGAAGACTGACTCTTCTTACTGTCTATGTTTTGAACCATTCCTGTGACACTAGTTATAGATTCGATGCTTCACTTCAGGTTTACTGTATCCCTTGCACCTTCTTATTGACGATGAAACACAGATATTGCATCGGAATTAAATACAAAAGGCACAATGCCGACTTAAGTACTAGAAGACCTCGCCCTTATTACTGTCTGTGTTTAGAAACCATTCCTATGACACTAGTTATAGATTACGATGATTCACTTCAGGTTTACTGTATCCTCTGACCTTCTTATTGACGATGAGACACAGAAATTGCATCGGAATTAAATACAAAAGGCACAATGCCGACTTAAGTACAAGAAGACTGACTCTTCTTACTGACTATGATTGGAGCCATTCCTGCGACACTAGTTATAGATTCCGATGCCTCACTTCCGGTTTACTGTATCCCTCTGACCTTCTTATTGACGATGAAAACACAGATATTGCATCGGAATTAAATACAAAAGGCACAATGCCGACTTAAGTACAAGAAGACTGGCTCTTCTTACTGACTATGTTTGGAGCCATTCCTGTGACACTAGTTATAGATTCCGATGCCTCACTTCCGGTTTACTGTATCCCTCTGACCTTCTATTGACCGATGAAGCACATATATTGCATCGGAATTAAATAGAAAAGGCACAATGCCGGACTTAAGTAGAAGAGGACCGACTCTTCTTACTGACTATGTTTTGAACCATTCCTGTGACACTACTTATAGATTCCGATTCTTCACTTCAGGGTTTACTGCATCCCTCTGACCTTCTTATTGACGATGAAACACAGAAATTGCATCGGAATTAAATAGAAAAAGGCACAATGCCGACTTAAGTACAAGAAGACTGACTCTTCGTACTGTCGATGATTTGAACCATTCCTGTGACACTAGTTATAGATTCCGATGCTTCACTTCAGGTTTTACTGTAACCCTTGGACGTTCTTATTGTCGATGAAACACAGAAATTGCATCGGAATTAAATAGAAAAGGCACAATGCCAACCGTAAGTACAAGAAGACTGACCTCTTCTTACTGACTATGATTTGAGCCATTCCTGTGACGCTAGTTACAGATTCCAAAGCTTCACTTCTGGTTTACAGTATCCCTTGGACCTTCTTATTGACGATGAAACACAGATATTGCATCGGAATTAAAAACAAAAGGCACAATGCCGACTTAAGTACAAGAAGACTGACTCTTCCTACTATCTATGCTTTGCACCATTCCTGTGACCACTAGGTACAAGTTCCGATGCTTCACTTCTAGGTTTACTGTATCCCTCTGACCTTCGTACTGACGATGAAACACAGAAATTGCATCGGAATAAATACAAAAGGCACAATGCCAACATAAGTACAAGAAGACTGACTCTTCTTACTGACTATGTTTTGAACCATTCCTGTGACCACTACTTATAGATTCCGATGCTTCACTTCAGGTTTACTGTATCCCTTGAACCTTCGTATTGACGATGAAACACAGAAATCGCATCGGAATTAAATACAAAAGGCACAATGCCGACTTAAGTACAAGAAAACTGACTCTTATTACTGACTATGTTTGGAACCATTCCTGTGACACTAGTTATAGATTGCGATGCTTCACTTCAGGTTTACTCTATCCCTAGGACCTTCTTATTGACGATGAAACACAGAAATTGCATCGGAACTAAATACAAAAGGCACAATGCCGACTTAAGTACAAGAAGACTGACTGTTCCCTACTGTCCTATGTTTGAACGATTCCTGTGACATTAGTTACAGATTCCGATGCTTCACTTCAGGTTTACTATATCCTTTGGACCTTCTTATTGGCGACGAAATACAGAAATTGCATTGGAATTAAATAGAAAAGGCACATTGCCGACTTAAGTACAAGAAGACTGACTCTTCTTACTCTCTATGTTTTGAACCATTCCTGTGACACTAGTTATAGATTCCGATGCTTCACTTCAGGTTTACTGTATCCGCTGGACCTTCTTATTGTCGATGAAACACAGAAAATTGCATCGGAATTAAATACAAAAGGCATAATGGCCGACTTAAGTACAAGGAGATTTACTCTTCTTACTGACTGCTTTGAACCATTCCTGTGACACTAGTTATAGATTCCCGATGCTTCACTTCAGGTTTACTGTACCCCCCTGACCTTCTTATTGACGATGAAGCGCAGAAATTGCATCGGAATTAAATACAAAAGGCACAATGCTGACTTAAGTACAAGAAGACTGACCTCTTCTTACTGTCTATGCTTTGAACCATTCCTGTGACACTAGTTATAGATTCCGATGCTTCACTTCAGGTTTACTGTATCCCTTGCACCTTCTTATTGACGATGAAACACATATATTGCATCGGAATTAAATACAAAAGGCACAATGCCGACTTAAGTACTAGAAGACTCACCCTTATTACTGTCTGTGTTTAGAACCATTCCTATGACACTAGTTATAGATTACGATGATTCACTTCAGGTTTACTGTATCCCTCTGACCTTCTTATTGACGATGAGACACAGAAATTGCATCGGAATAAATACAAAAGGCACAATGCCGACTTAAGTACAAGAAGACTGACTCTTCGTACTGACTATGCTTGAATCCATTCCTGTGACACTAGTTATAGATTACGATGATTCACTTCAGGTTTACTGTATCCCTTGGAACTTCTTATTGACGATGAAACACAGAAATTGCATCGGAATTAAATAGAAAAGGCACAATGCCGACTTAAGTACAAGAAGGACTGACTCTTCTTACTGACTATGATTGGAGCCATTCCTGTGACACTAGTTATAGATTCCGATGCCTCACTTCCGGTTTACTGTATCCCTGTGACCTTCTTATTGACGATGAAATACAGAAATTGCATCGGAATTAAAGAGAAAAGGCACAATGCCGACTTTAGTACAAGAAGACCGACTCTTCTTACTGACTATGTTTTGAACCATTCCTGTGACACTAATTATAGACTCCGAATGGTTCACTTCAGGTTTACTGCATCCTACTGACCTTCTTATTGACGATGAAACACAGAAATTGCATCGGAATTAAATAGAAAAGGCACAATGCCGACTAAGTACAAGAAGACTGACTCTTCTTACTGACTATGTTTGGAGCCTTTCCTGTGACACTAGTTATAGATTCCGATGCCTCACTTCCGGTTTACTGTATCCCTCTGACCTTCTTATTAATGATGAAACACAGAAATTGCATCGGAATTAAATAGAAAAGGCACAATGCCGACTTAAGTAC